>NC_081563.1:16428817-16608786 GCF_022355385.1 Mustela nigripes | reverse complement strand
TCAATCTGCCGATGGATTTTCAGGTGTTTGCAATCTTTAGATAAGCTATCTAGCTGATCTCCGGCTAGCTGAAGTAGTCTCGGCCTGCTACTTCTCCGCCATCTTGACTCCTCCACCATGACTTTATAATACAGTTTGATGCCTTGCAGTGTTATTCTCCCTACTTCCTGTTTCCCATTTCATAACCTTTCCAGATATGTCCTGGCTAGTGTCACAGACTTCTCATTCTAGACGAACTTCAGTATGAGGCTACTAGACCAGAGATATTCAAATCACTGAGCAGAAATGAGTGCCTAATAATTTTTTCTCACAAAAATTAGTCTAACAAATGCTTGAACAAAGCACTTCAAAGAAATACCAGTGACCAGCAAAGAGTGAAAAGCATACATAACTTCAGGTTTGATTAAAGAAATGAAAATGAAATACTAATTTTACCTATCATCCTGCCCTGCCCTCTCCTTGCTTTTTAAAAAACTATGACAAGAGCATATTTGTGCCAATGCATAGCAAAACAGGAAATAGCACATGGGCTGGTGTGTTTCTGTGCAGAAAGGGTTAACATAGCCCATCTTAGACTGATGTTCTTAGATAGGTCTGCATGGGAAGGAGGAAGCCAGGAACTTGAATTTCTATAGGGTTTCCACTTTTTCCTGATTGAAAAGAGTGACTCACTGTGCCTAGACTGTTTATATATAAGTTTCTGCCAAACTTTTCCCTTCCTTTTGGAATTTTGATAAATGCCAAATAGAAGGTGCCTACATGAACAGCCTCCACTGAAAACCTCTGGCACTGCATCTCTCCAATGGGCTGGAGAGAGATCACACATATACTCTTGCCTTTTGGTTGCTGGAGGAAGAGTGTTCAGTGTGACCCCTCATGAGATGGAAAGTGTCTGAGGAAGCCTGCACCTGGGCTCCTCCAGACTCTGCTGCCTGTTTTACCCTTCTGATCTAGCTGTGTGCTCTTGTGTCACTGCATTAAATCCCAGCCATGAGTATAATTGTATGTTGAGTCCTGTGAGTCCTTTTAGTGACTCTCTGAACATGGTTTTCAGTTTCCCATTTGCGCCTCCTTAATGGAAAACATTTGGCAAGTACTGTCAAATATGCATAATCTTTGTCTCAGCAAGTCCAATTAAATATACACTTGTATAGGTGAAAACCTTGGGAAGATACAGTAGGGCAAATTCCAAACTCACTTTCAGCCAGGAGAGAATTTTGCATTAAATATGGTAATCCTGCAAGTGTAATTGCTAGGTGAAAGTATAACTGTGTACTAGATTTGTTTTCCAGAAGGGTTGTATCATAATGTGCACAGATGCTACACTTACTACCATGTTAGCTTTTCACAACCTGTCCTTCACTGGTTTATATCATATATGTATTGCTGCTTTAATAAAAATGTAAAATTCTTTATTTAAGTGGATGCTTCCTTTTTTGTGTTGAATATTATTTTATCTATTGCATTTTTTTTCCTGAGCTTCCTAATTCTGTCCTATGTCTAAAAATTTTTATCCATTTATTAGATGTAGCACATATTTTTTCTGAATGTGCTTTTTTAAAATTTTAACTATATAAGTGCTTCTAAAAGTGTTAAAATTCATTTCAAATTATACAAACAAATATTTGAGCACTATGTCAGTATTTTCCTTAATGATTTCAATTAATATTGAAAAATTTAAAATTAATAATTTGAATGATATAAAAATGATGACACTTTGTATGTATATAACTCTCATTAATGTAAAGATAATTTGTTATTTTTTCACTTCTAAAATATTTCAATATATTCTAATTTGATATATTATATATTATTTTCCTATCCATACATCAGTTTCAATGACTTATCACAAATTTAAGCATTACATATAGTTTATAATCTTTCTGGAAATCTATTAGGAGATATATGTACATGTACATTTATATATAGAGAGAAGGAGAGATCAATATATAATATAATAAATGTGTGATATATAAATACATAATATATATTATGCATAATATATTGTATATTTTTTTCTTTTGCACTCTTAAGTACTGTTGCTTAATGATTTATTAACTTAAATTTTGTTTATGAAAAGCAATCTGTTCATATTGTAGACTAATTAAAAAATAAAGGCAAATAAAAGGAACTAAGTATCATCCTTAATCTAACAATTGATGGTTAGTCATTAGTCACACTTTGTGTATATCTTCTAGAATGTTTCCTATGCTAATATGTACTCATACCATTTATAATGATTTTTATCCTGTTGTTCATTGGTTTGTTCTGCTTGATAATCAACCATGACCTTATTTTCATGTTATTATTTTTCTATTACCAAATCTTTAATTGCTAAATGGATTTCCATAAAATGATTTGGCATGATTATTTAACCACTTCCATGTTTTAAGAAATGTATGCTATTTTCAATTTTTTATCAACTGTGATCAGATGACTATTCTTGTAAATTAATATTTTCACACGTGCTTAATCACTTCCTTATGATAAATTCCTAGTTGCAGAATTGTTGGATCAAATGTTACGATTATTATAATAATCCTTGATACATATCATAATATGGCCTCCCAGAAAGATTTTACCCTTTTGAAATCTCACCAGCAATGTATGTGGGACAAGACACATGCTTGCTTACATATTTGCCATTATTAGATATTAAGATACTAGCCCATCCTTCAGAGGAAAGCAGTGTCTTCTCATTAATTAGCGTATTTACTATGTATGAACTCATAGGCGTATTGGTTATTTGTGTTTTCATTTTTAAAGTTTTGGCATTGGTTATGACAACTGATCCAAGCATATTCTTTTTTTTTTTTTTTTTTTAATTTATGATAGCCCTAAAGTTAGCTTAATTTTCTTTTAGATGCAAGTACATGAATTAGTGAGGGATAAAACAGACCCCTCTAACTAGTTGGTCAAATAATGGAATTAAAATTTCTCTATTGCCTGCATATGGTCAAAAAGTGAAAAAATTAGGTTTATCTTTAACTTTGTACTATTGAAGCTTAGTGATTTTTGTTTTTATTTCAGCCTCCATTGGTGGGTGTGTGTGCGTGTGTGTGTGTGTGGCTGTCTTATTCAGTTGTGTTCTCTATGTAACTGATACTGATAGCATTTACTAAATGTTATATTAGTTGATTGGAGACAGTTTAAAATTGTTTTTCATTTGGGCTCAGACTAAAAAAATAATCCAATCATTTATTTGTTGCTGACTTTGCTTATTTGATCTTCACTCTTGCTTTTTGATCTTTCAATGAGCCAATAAAAACATGTTTCTTCCTAAAAAGAACTTTTTATAAGTCAAGTTAAATTTAGTTATTGTGCAGTGACAAACAACCCCAAAGTCTCAGTAGCTTTCACATAGTAAAGTTTTATTTCTCACCAATGCTGATAAATACTGAGGATTAGTGGCAGCTCTATTTCCATGTTACCTTTTCTAAGGGTTCAGGCTGTCAGAACAACCTCTAAGACATCACCAGTCTCTTTCCAGATGGAAAAAAAGTGCATGGCAAGTCATGCATTGGATTTTAAAGCTTCTTTCTGGAGGTGAAACACATTATTCAATTCACAGTTCATTGGGCAAAGAAGTTATATGGCTAGACCTGATGTTAAAGGAGCCAGAAAATATAATTCTCCTCCCAGAAAGATGCAGCAAATATTTTGAACAAAAATACTATCACCTTATCTGTTCAAGTTGTTTGCTAATATTTGGCTCTAGAATTAGAAATCCATGCCAGTGTAAAGCCCCTGTGCTTTAATTAGCTTAAGAAATTTGACCCTGATGCAGCCCTGAGTGATTTAAAGCAAGAGCCTGCAAACTTTTCCATAAAGAGCCAGATAGTAAACATTTTTTTTTTTTTTTTTGTGGACCATACAATCTGTCGCAACACTTGGAACTTCTCAAGTCTTCTGATATAGCCAAGAAGGAGCTATAGTTATTGTGGAAGCAAATATGCAAGCCTGTGATTTAATAAAACTTTATTCAAAAGTAAGCCATGGACTATATTAGTCTTGATGGTCATTATTTGCCAATCCCTCAGATAAACCAGTTCTTATCTGACTAGAGTAGAAATTCAAAACATTTTGTTGGAAACTGGAGTTTTGTCTGTTCTTACTGAATGAAATTCTACTAACAGAAACTGTGAAATTTTGTTTATGGTAGGTCTTGAGGCCGTATTTATTTTAATAGCTGTTGATTCTGTGAAAAATATTCTAAAATACAGAGACATAATTTGAAACATCATTTTCAATATTCTTGCTTTCCTAAAACAAGCTTAAAAAGGAAAGCCCTGTGAAATTTGCTTGGCTAATGGGGACAAGCAAAGAATTGAGAAACTATTGTAAGGGACATGAATTAAGAAAAGGATGAGAAATTCTGATTTAATTGTTATAACAGATGTAAAGAGAATCGTTTCTTTGAAAAGGTACTCATTTTACCATCTTCTTGGAAAAGATACATTACTATTTAGCATCTAAATAGGTACAACATAGATCTAATCAGAATCTAGCCACACATTGTGTGTGTATACATATATGTATTTCATAATATACATGTATATTGTGAAACTATAGTCACAAAAATAATGAGAACATAAAATCTAGCCAAGGATGGTGATGTCTATGTCTTTTAAACCTTCAGAGAAGTTATTATAAGTAACCATAAAAATAGAACTATCTCATATAGTTGACAAATTAAAACATTATCATTCTATTGGTTTGATACTTGTTGAAAATATTTAACAAAATTATATTGCTCAATTTTGTTTTTAGAATAAGTACAAAGATTTCAAATTTCTTTCCCCAAAAATGCAGGCTTAAATACAAAGAAATGTTAATTGATTCATTGAACTTTTGAAGCAACTATTTAACATTTTCAATAAAAAGAAGCCTACCTTTCATCCCAGGTGGTAGCTTTACTAAAGACATACATTATAATTATGCTTCTGTGTTCATTTTCTCCTAATAACAGAGACTGGGGAAGCCTGCTTTCTACATCTGGATTTCAAGCCATCATTCAGACAAAGCTTCATTAAACCCCACCAAACACTAAAGGTCACTGCAGATTCATATGTTTGTGTTATAGCAACCAAATGTTGCAAAAACTCTATCAGCAGTCAGCAAAATTCTGAAATACCAGAAAATGGCAAGAGTAAGATGAGGACATAGGTGATAAGTTCATCTGTTCAACAAATAGAAACACAGATGAATAGAATATAGTTCTTTTCCTCAAGGAAATCATTCTTCTTAGAAGACCAAAACTAAATTGGCAATTAGAATATTTCATGTAATGCCAAGTTGATTTCCATTAAGTAGCTGGACTGAGCTGACCCAGAAAACCTTTTTCCAATTTCAAATATATAGAAGTGCCATTTAAAATATAACAACTGAAAATTCAAATATTTGGCTAAGCTCAAGATAGAAACAAGGAAAAAAGTCTCCAAATACAGAGGGAATTTAAAATTGGAACAGTGAATGGAACATGAAGCCCAGGCACATAGGACTTCCTGGCTAGGGCTGGGACTCTGCTAGCCACTGTTAGAGCAAGGGATCATGTTGGGGATTAGAAATGAACTACTGCATAAAACCAGGATTCATAAGGTCTGATCCATTCATAAAATAGAAAACTATTCAAATTCTTAATGACCCAGGAAAATAGCACAAAAACTTTCAGCCTGCCTGAGGGCATGGACAGAAAAATATGACCTGAAAAGAATTGTATTCCCAAGCCTTTTCACCTTTTATAAAAGACTGAATTTGTACTCCACAATCCATGCCTCTAGCTAGTCAAGGGAAAAGACCTATCAGAGGCACAAATTTCTGAAGAGATATTCTTACAATCTAGGAAAAATAGAATTTCCACTGAATTTAGCTTCTTGTCAGGATGAACTTATTTTAAAAAATACGAACCACACATGAGATAAAATTTGGAGGGAATCAAAAAACACACCAAATAGAACTAGAGATAACAACCTAATTTAAATAATTTAAGTGGATTTTGAAATTTTCAGACAAAAGAAAGTAATAAATACTGTAAGACCTGTTAACTATGATAAAGGAAAAGACAACACTGGAAAGTAACTAAATAGTCTAAAAAACAAAACACACAGTTATTAAAATTAAAAAAAAAAAACATCTTTGGAACAGGTGATAAGTAGATTGGATATAGTTGAAGAGTGACTTTATTAATTGGAAGACAGAGGGTAGGAAATATTCTGGGATAATATGGACTGATAAGTACATAGAAAAGAGGTTTTAGGATATATAGACATAATAAGTCTAGATGTTCCAGATGAAAGAGTATAGAGTATAAGGAGAGGGGTAATACAGTACTGAGAAATTTTCCCTATTGAGGAATGTCTGAATTTTCAGATTTACTAAACTTCCTATGTCTTAAGTTGGGTAACTAAACATCCAGATTTGGTTGAATTATAGTGAAATTGCACAACACTAAACACTTAAAAAAATTAGTTTTCCTGAAAGAAGAGTTCAATTATTATTTTTTATTTTTTTTAAAGATTTTATTTATTTATTTGACAGAGAGAAATCACAAGTAAGCAGAGAGGCAGGCAGAGAGAGGAGGAAGCAGACTCCCTGCGGAGCAGAGAGCCTGATGCGGGGCTCAATCCCAAGACCCTGGGATCATGACCTGAGCCGAAGGCAGAGGCTTTAACCTACTGAGCTACCCAGGCGCCCCTCAATTATTTTTCTATAAGGAGTTACCAAATGAACCTACAATGAATATTTCACAAACTACGTCAAATCCCAAACACTGGGAAACAGACCCTCATAGTACAGAGGAAAAGAACTGATTACCTAGAGTTTCAAAGCAAGCTAAACTTTATTTAAGAATGAAGGTGGGGGCGCCTGGGTGGCTCAATGGGTTAAAACCTCTGCCTTCGGCTCCGGTCATGATCCGGGGGTCCTGTGATAGAGGCCGGTGTCAGGCTCTCTGCTCAGTGGGGAGCCTGCTTCCCTTCCTCTCTCTCTCTCTCTCTGCCTGGTTCTCTGCCTGCTTGTGATCTCTGTCTGTCGAATAAATAAACAAAAATCTTAAGAAAAATAAAAAAGAATGAAGGTGAAATAAGAGAATTTCCTTGTGGTAGACTGATAATAACTACTAAGGAAATGTTTCATCAGGAAGGTTATTGAAGCCAAAAGAAGAGTAAGATGAAAGAAAGAGCAAATGTGGATCAATCTAAATAAGCACTGAGTGTAAATAAGAGAAATGATTCAGTTGGAAAGTGAAGAAACAAGTAGATCTGAAATACTGAACAATAATAGGAAAGCTGAGACTTAGGGAAATTTGTTCTGAAGGAATTCTAATGTTCTTATGAATGAATTCTGAATATTTATGTTAAATGTGAAGTGTAACTACTAAAACAAAAGAAAGACTATGTACTCCTTTCTAACAAGTAGAGGAAACACAAAACATGAGGGTATTATACTGGGTGAAATAAGTCAGACTAAGGAACAAAATAGACCACATGATTTTACTTACATGTGGTATCTAAAAAAAATAAACAAAGAATCAAACAAACAAAAAGCAGAATCAGACCTATAAATACAGAGAACAAACTGATGGTTGCCAGAGGGGAGGAGAGTGTGTGGATGGACAAAATGGTGGAAGGGGAGCAGAAGGTACAGGCTTTAAGTTATGGAATGAGTAAGTCAGGGGATAAAAGGCACAGTATAGGAAATCTAGTCAACAGTATTGTAATAACATTGTATGATAACAGATGGTGGCTACACTAGTGAGCACAACATACTGTATAGACTTGTGGAATCACAAGTGTGCACTTGAGACAAGTGTAACAGTGTGTGTCAACTATACTAAAACAACAACAACAACAACCCAGCAACAACAACAACAAACTCCAAACAGTTGGCCAGTCCAATAAAGAGCAGAAAATAAGAAAAACATAATGAACAGTTAAAGGAAGATATATAATAATGTACCTAATATACAATAGGATGTAATTATTAAGCTCCTCTGTTTCATAGGGATCCAAGGAATTGGAAAACAAAATAAATTCAGCCACATGCTTGTCAAAAGAGGTATACCTACAGTAAAACTAACTTTGAAAGATTATAAAATGATGAAAATAAGATTATGAAAAATATTTAAAGAAAGAAAAATAAGATTATATAGTATTAGATGAGTTCAGTGTGTTCATTATATTACTGTTTGAAAAAAATTTCAGTGAAGTGTGTTTCAATGGGAAAATTCATTAATACTTACATGTATTTTGTTTTTATTTTTTTATATTTTCCCATTATATTTTTCTAACCAATTATTTCTAGTACACACAACTAAAATTACTTTTATGTATTTATTTTGCAATCATTTATATTCTTAAAACTTGTTAATCATCTAATCTATACATAAATGTACCTTAGCTTCTTTTTTGGAATAAAGATAATTTCATCACACTGCAATGGCTAGACTTCCAGAGAAATGCTAAATCACATGGTGACAGCTGATACATGCGTTTTGTTCCTGGGCTCAACTGGAATTCTTCTGATACTTCACTATTAGCTATGTCATTGTTTGTTATGTCTGATATAAATGATATAAATATTTTTATCATGTTAAAGTGGGTTCTTTATTTCTTATTTTATACAGATTTTTGTTAGTGAAAAATTTTATTAAAATTCATCATGTGTAATGAGATGGTCTGATAAATTTTCTTTTTTGCCCTACTGATAAGAAAGTTATTAATAGTTTCTTTTTTTTAAGATTTTATTCATTTATTTGACAGAGATCACAACTAGGCAGAGAGGCAGGCAGAGAGAGAGGAGGAAGCAGGCTCCCTGCTGAGCAGAGAGCCCGATGCTGGGCTCAATCCCAGGACCCTGGGATCATTACCTGAGCTGAAGGCAGAGGCTTTAACCCACTGAGCCACCCAGGCGCCCCTAAATTAAAATTTTTTAAATCCTTTACTCTCTCCAAGCTTTCCTTTTCTAGGTTTTTCCACTGGAAAGGTAATTGTCAAATATCTCTTGTCCTGAAAAAAATCACACTAAATTTTTTATGACTTATTAAAAAATCTCTCTAAATAAAGAGTCTCGTTTTAATTGTTTTTGTTTGTTTGTTTTTTAGTAATAATTGAGGAGAAGTTAATCTGTTAAACGATTCCTGGTTCTGCTTGTTTGCTTTTGGAGATGGAAGGAATGAAATATCTAATTATTGAAGAGTAAAATTTTATTTTGAGATGTTCCCTTATTTCTAAGAAGCACTTTGATAGTAACTGTCTTAATCCTCTGCAAATGGTAATAATGTCTAAGTCAGTATTACGTTGGATCATAGGGAACAAGAAGAAACAGATTGCTCACCTTTTGCAGGCAATTGAATGCTGTGGCTCCCGGACCTGTCTAGCTGAAGTCCTGGAGAGCTGGGAGAGTACTCTAAGATAGTGTGATGAACATGCACTTCCAGGTTATACTCTGACTTACAATAAAATGTTGGTCTGAACTGTTTGTTTGGAGTTACTGGAAAATGTTTATCATCACCTTGGCCAGCAATTACTCTAGGCCAGTAAGAGCAGGGCCTGATTGGCCTTCTTGATTTCATGTGGCATGTGGGATCACTTTCTCTGACACTTGCAGATGTTTTTGCCATTATGTGAAAATTTTTGAACCAGAAAATAGAAGTTACTGAATCTCTCAAAACTTTAGCTTTTCCAATTACAAACAGTTAGTGAAGATCCCTAACTCATTAGGTTGCTATAGGAGTATGAGTGTTCAGTCTTATGAAGGTTGCCCTATGACTCCTAGCTTACAGAGTCTAAAAAGAGATGAACGTTTGTTAGTTCCCATCAGTGTTTTATGGTTATATAATGCTTTAAACATGGTGTCCTTTTTATTCTTTACTTATTTATAATAAGTAATACAAAAATCCTAGTATTCTATGTTGGGAAAGGCAGTCTTGTGTGTGCAGTCTTTTGGCCCCACTCAGCTGAATAGGAAAGTGCTTGGGGCCTGAAACACTCTCTTACCAAAAGACAAAGAGCCCCCACAGCCTGTGCTGGGCTTATCAACTTGTCCTGAGCTATTTTTCCCTGTTTCAGACTCAATATGCACTCCTTTGTTCTGTTTATGTATGTGTGTGTCATTAAACACCTGGGCAACCCCATTATTCCTTCTGTCTTCTGTGGATCATTCTGAGGTACAAGAGGGTAGCATGCAAGCCAATGGCCCTCTGTTGGCTTCCAGGAGTGACTGCTGGCCATGGTCTGACACCCCCTTCTAAAGCTGATCTTTTTCTGTCTCTTCTCCATGTGAGAAAAGCATTGTTCCATTCAGTGGTTAACTATAGTATGCTTTCTTTGATGACTCCAATACCAAGACTCAGCGGGCAGAAATGTGCACTCCTTGTGCTCCTGGTGGTAAGCAACAGATGCCGCTTGCTCAACAGTTTACAATTCCAGAGAATTGTTATAAATGTAGAATAAAATATGGCAGTCTCCTGATTAATCCCCAGTTTCCCCTCTCTATCTTACTCAGAGAGAACCACTGTTAAAGACTTAGTGTGCATAACACTAGTCATTTTGAATGATTTTAATTTTATGTACATATGTATATATGCATATGTATGGTATCTTCACATATAATTTTGTGACTTTATTCTTCTTAATAATATAATTTTAAAGATCTTACTGTTCTTTCCTTATGAAGTTCACAGTATACAATGGTATGGATATATTATAATCATTTTTCCTTTGAGGAGTCCTTTAATTTTACCCTTTTAATTCTGATAAGTATAGCCAAATTTTCTTCCCAAAACAATTACATAAATTCACACTTTTCTCAATGATGTATATAAATACCCATTTGGTGAATGAGCAAATAGTTTATTTCACTTAGCATAATGCCCTCCAGACTCATGTCACAAATAACAGGATTTCATTCCTTTTTAAGTGTACATACTTTCACATTTATAATAACATTCCATAGCTTATATGTATACCATGTTTTCTTTATCCATCTGTCTGTCAAAGGACATTTAGGTTGTTTCCATATCTTGGCTATTGTGAACAATGTTGTAAGGAACATGGGTGTGTAGATAACTCTTCAAAATATTGAAGATCATATCTTCAAGATATGATCCAGAAGATACTGAAATCAAGATGATTTCAGTTCCTTCGGATACATATACCCAGGAGTGGGGTTGCTGTATCATATGGTAGTTCAATTTTTAATTTTGAGGTACTGCCACACTGTTTTCCAGAATGGCTCTGCCATTTTACATTCCCATTAACGGTGTATAAGAGTTTTCTTTTCTGCACATCCTCTCAAATATTTGTCTTTTTGATAATAGTCATCCTAATGGATTTGCATTTTAAAAGGATGCTCTCCTGCAGTGTAGGGAATCTAGAGGTATGAGAATGGAGGCATAAAGATAAAGTTTTTGTTTTCCTCAAAGAGATGAACTTCATTATTCTTCTCTTTAAACTTCTTTACTATTGTGCATTTTCTTCTTCATTTCTTCATCAATTGTAGAATTAGTTATTAAAACATGTATTGAGTTTTATTTATACATGAATATGGAAGAAATTTACACATTTGCAATATTGACTCTTTCTAATAAGGGCCCTTTATTTAGGTCTTTTGAAAATGTCTATATCACTTTAAACAGAGATCAAGTACATTTCTTATTAATGTGTTCTTAGGAATTTAATGGTTTTTTGGAACATTTGTGAATGGATTTTTAAAATTTCACTTTTAGGGTACCTGGGAGGCTCAGTTGGTTAAGCATCATCAGGCTTCAACTCAGGTCATGATCACAAGGTCCTGGGATTGATCCCCCACATGGGGCTCCCTGCTCAGTGGGGAGCCTGCTTCTCCCTCTTCCTCTCTCCCTACTTGTGTTCCCTCTCTTGCTGCATCTCTCTCTGTCAAATAAATAAAATAAATCTTGGAAATAAAGTAAAAGTTACATTTTAAAAATATTTACCAGTTGTGTAAATGTTTTATGCAAATGTTTACCTTGTATTCAGATGCTTAATTCTGTTGTGTTACTTTTAATAGTTTATTGGTCAATTCTTTAGAATATTCTAGGTAAATACTTGTATTGCCTTTAATGAGTGACTATACTGAATATTATCTTCTGATATTTCTACTTCCCATTTATTTTATTTTAACATATTTGTTAGAACACTCAATAAAATGTTAAAAATGTTAAAAACAGTTGACACTGAACTTCTTAAGATGCCTTCATAAGTAATGTGATGAGACACATGTTTTATAATCAAAGGCATTTTTAAGCCATAATTTAGGGAATACTTACCAATGTTTTCATTTACTCTTCATAACAACCTAATGACAGTGTACTCTTAGCATACCTACTTTTTGTATGAGGAAACTAAGCAACTTACTTGGGTCATATAATAGAAAATAGAATACAGAACTTAGGAAACTAACTTCAGAGTGTATGCACTTGGAAAATCTTTTCAGGTTAACAAAGTTTTCTTCTCTTAGTGTACTGGGGATTTTATCAAGTATGAATTTTGAGTTTTATCAGCACTCTACTGAGATAATCATATAGTTGTTCACCTTTAATCTTTTAATATACTGAATTACATTAATAGATTTCCTGATGTTAATCCATTCATGCATTGCTTCCTGGGATACACCTAGCTGGTAATGACACATTGGTATATTTGATTTGCTAATATTTTATCTATGATATTTCATCTAAATTTATAAGTGAAATTGACATTTTTATTTCATTTTACTAGCCAAGATAAATATAAGGATTAGGATAGGCTTTTAAAATGAAGTAGAAAGATTTCCGTGTTTTCTAATAACAAAATAGTAATATATATATTTTAAAGATTTTGTTTATTTATTTGAGAGAGAGCGAGAACATACAAACAGGAGGAGGGGCAGAGGGAGAAGGAGAAGCAGGCTCCCCACAGAGCTGGGAACCCCATGCAGGGCTCCATCTCAGGACTCTAGGATCATGACCTGAGCTGAAGGAAGATGCTTAACCACCTGAACCACCCAGGCATCCCTGCAAAATAGTAATATTAATCATCAAAACACATAGCCAACTTTTTGAGAATATGCTAAAGCTTTGCATGTACAACCTCTCTGAATTCTTTCAATAAGCTCTATGCAACAATAATATAATTATCCACTTTTTAAGAGATAATGATACTAGGATGTTGAGTAACTTGAGAAGGGCCACATAATTAGAAAATGGCACAGTTATGATTATGACAACTGAGTTCTTATGTCTATTAAGTCTTTATTTCTACGTCATGTTTTCAAATGGTAGTTTAGCTGATTAAAAAATTTAAACTTGAAAGTTTCTCCCTTGGCACTTTGAGGATATTATTCCTCTAGTAGTAGCATCTACTATGCTGATGCTAAGTCAGACTCCTGTCAGTCTGACTATTGGCCTTTGGAGATCTATTTTCTCTCTCTTGAAGCTACTAAGTAGTTCTGCTTATCAATGACTTTTTCTTACAGTTTATATAATAGACCCTTGTGTGTGGACTGGGGTGGGTACTTGGGTGTTTAATCGAAGGATTTGGTATTCAGTTTTTTCATTTATTCATTTAATGAATATTTATTGGATACCTCTGTTGTTCCAGATAATGTTCTAGCTGTAGGATATAGGTTGGTGAATAAGTAAGAGAGAAAATATGACCCCTACTGATCTCATTATCTAATCTGGAGAATTAGGCAAAGGATAAAATAAATAAGTAAATTATGTAACATGTTATACATTGATAGTTCTATGGGGGAAAATCAAGCAGGATGGGTGATGTGGAAATTCAGGTCTGGGAGTAGAAATTTTAATAGACATGGTCTTCACTGGGAAGGTGGTTTTGAGAGAATGAGCAATGTGTATGTGATATAAGGAAGATGATTCCATTCAGAGAGAATGCAAATGCAGAAGCTTTGTGGTAGGAGTGTATCTGGCATACTGGAATGACAGAAGAGGGCACCATGGTTGCAAAGAAACAACAAAGTGGGATAGAGGTAAGAGATGCAATCAGAGTTATCATAGGTCTAATGGTATAGAACTTTGTAGGCCATTTAAGAGAGCTCAGTTTTAATCAATGTGAGATGGTCAACCATCAGTGCTTTTAGCAGAAGAGTATCTCAGCTGGACTTAGGTTTTCACAGGATAACCCAGTCTACTCTATCGTAAATAAATTATACAAAGGCATGGGCAGAAACAGGAAAGCCAGTCATCAAGTTATTGGATTATCTTAAAGATTATAAGAGCATAGAAAAAGTGGTGATAGTAGACGTTATAAGAAGTGGTATGTTTCTATGCATATTTTGAAGGTAGAGTGAAGTGAATTTGCAGGTGAATTACATGTGGGTTGAAAGAAGAAAGAATCAAGGAAAATTTTGATCTTAGTCACTAGAATGATTGAGATGCCATAAAGGCTCTAGAAAAGACTTTGGGAGAAGCAGGATTGAGGGGAAATAATAAGAGATCAGTTTGGTATCTATTACATTTGAGATGGTTATCAGAACTCCATAGGGAGTGGGAAGTTGGACATCTGAGTCTACAGTTCAAGAGAGAAGTCTGAACTGGGATATAATTCTTAGACTGTCCAACTTATTCATGGTATTTAAAGCCAAGGAGTTGAAAAATCTCCAAAAGAGAGACTGGATGTAAACAGAGAAGAGAGTAGAAGGAAGGAATTTTTAAAAAACAAAGACTGAGACTTGTGCCCCCTCCCGCACCCTCCCTGCAACAAATAGTGAGAAGATGATCAGTTTCCTTCAGCAAAGGAGGCTGAAAAGAGTGAGGCAATAAGGTTGGAGGAAAATCAGAAGTATGTGGTATCTGAGAAATTAACTGAAAACATTTCAGGAGCAGAATGCAAATGCTACTTATATGTCAAAACTTACAGTGGAATGTTAGGTAAGATCTAGTTCAAATTGTTTTAGGAGGAAATTGAAAGGACAGGATGGTGAGATAGCAAAATAGACATATAGACAGTGGTTTCAAGGACTTTTGCTATAAAATAAAGTAGAAATATACACTGCCAGCTGGAGGTAGAATTGAAGAGAGCAGTGGGTATTTTTTTTAAGGCAGGAGAAATGAAAAGAGCAATTTCGTATGTTGATGGAAATAATCCAGTAAAGAGGGGGAGGCTGATAATACAAAGGAGATTGGAAAAGTTGCGGTGTGATGTCCTTGATTACCTCTTGAGGGGCTGAGAGTTCATACAGAAGAGGAAGGCTTGATCTCAGCCAGGCATGGGGAGTTCATCTATAGCTGCAGGAAAGAAGGCAGCAAATGTGGCTGTAGATGTTGGTAAGTGCATATGTGGCAACGTGTGAAAGTTCTCTCCTAATCGCTTCAGGTTTTCAATGATGTATGGAATAAGGTCTTTAAGAAAAATTAAGGATGGTGGGGGAAGTTTTATAGGTTTGACAAAAAGAAAATGACTAAAGTAGCCATCTAGGAGATTAGGAGGGTCAAAGCACTAAAGGAATATATTATGGTTAATATACATATATAAAGAGCTCTTATAGATGAACAGGAAATAGATGAACATGCCAAAAAATATGAGAAAGAATGCATATCTATAATTCATATACACATACATATAAATATGTATGGCTAATAATGAGAGGAAATAATCATTGACCTCATTCTTGGTGTAAGAAAGGAAAACTAACACCTAACACTAACACACTGGAGACACATTCTTTCTAGAGAGCAGTTAGTTTTTTGTTTTTTTAACTGCCAGTTGTTGTTTAAATTCTGTTAACATATATGGTAAAGTTGGTTTCAGGAGTAGGATTTAGCAATGCATCACTTACAGAGAACACCCAGTGCTTATCACAAGTGCCTCCTTAATACCCATTTCCGCATTTAACCCATCCCCCTCTTCCTCCCCCAACTCCTGCTCCCTCCAGCAACCCTCAGGTTGTTCTCTATAGTTAAGAGAGCAATTTATGAAAGATATCATTAGTTTCAACAATATGCCTATCCTTTCACTTGCCTTAAGGAATTTTTCCTCTAAGGAAATAATCGATTATGCTTGCAAACTTTTAATTGTATATTGTTTATCTCTACTATTTCTGAACATTGGGGGGAAGGTAAATGTTGAAAGAAGGAAAGTGGATAAGTAAATTGCTGTGAAAGGCAATTAAATTATATTCAACTAGTAAAATGTTATTAATTGTAGATGGATATTTAATTAAAAAGTTTATGAGAAACATAAATGAATTCATGATGCTAATTATGGTTAGTGTCATCTTTAGAAAATGTAATGCATATATTTATATTATAAAAAATGAGATTGGCTATATATGATTTGGGGTTTGATTTGGGTCTATTCATTAATTTAACACCATGGAATTTAAAAAAAAATTTTTTTGATAGTAGTGATAATCTGCAAATCGATGAGTCCACTGCCATCTTTCTGGGAAGCTCACTTCACTGACTGCTTCTGCTAAATCTGTGGCCTATTCTGATTTTCATTTTAAAAAGGTTATTTGAGTACCATGAGTGCTGTGGTTTGAACAGAGAGAAACTGGACACACAGAGAATACTTAGAACCCTCTTTGGGAATTACTGAGGGAGGTAATGAGGATCAGGGATATGAGCAGTGGGACCAGAGGATAGGGAAAAGGATGGAGGTTCTAGATGGGGTGTACGAAGGATATGCCCCTGATATTCACATGGAAAACCGCATACCAAAATGAGCCTCCAGGGAAATCTGCAGAGGCAGGTGTAAGCAGGAAGCAGAACCAATTTCCTCCCTTCTAAAAAAGCCCATCGCTGCTTGTACCTCAGCTTTACGATTACAATTTAAAACTATAGGATTATTTTTGGCTTCAGTTATTCCGTCTGTGTTTAATTATACACCACCATGATGATAGGAAAATAGCAGCTATTTTGAGGACACTGTACCTTCTCAGGCTCTGTATCCCCTCTCCGTGTGATACTGGAGTTAAAAAGAGGAAAGCGAAACAGAAGAGGCGCAGGTGGTTGTGTTTATGGGCTTCAGGGAGATATGATTACCTCACTCGGCTGATTGCTACCTGAAGGAAGTCAGATTACAATTAAGACTGTCAGGTAAAGCACACAATTAAAGTTCATTGCAAATGCTGTCGACAAACTGGTATTAGCTGGGAAATGCACCCTGGCAAACAGATGTACCCTGGAAAATAGAAAGGGAATGTTTCCTTCTAGAACAAATCTACTTTATCAAATCTGACAACTTTCACTTGAGCTCTGGGTCCTGCGCTAAAAGGAGCTTCTCATTTGATTTAAGCAATTGGCAGGTAACATGCAGGTTGGAAATGAGTTGACTCATTAACTTATTTTGCTTAGTAGAAAAGGTAAAGGTGAGAGAAAACATGCTTACCTCACCGCATTTTGCTCTTTGCTTTCCAGATCTGCTTAAGATCTAGAAATATTGCATTCTACTGCGGTTATTAAGAGGTGAGGTTATGGTTCTAGAATTGGAATATTCTTATCACAAAATGTCGAAAAAATTCATACCTATCTGTTTTTAAAATTGGCTTTTAGTCATTCTAATGGTATGGCTATACCTGGCCCATGTGTTATCAATCTCTTTAAGTATCTACTTGCATTTATATGACACTAATAAGAAAGACTTCCCATAGACAAATAGCAATTCTGCTATTTGATTTTACTCCATAAGTAACTATATATATCATTTCCTCTTAATAAAGCAAAGTA
This sequence comes from Mustela nigripes, assembly GCF_022355385.1. Classification (NCBI taxonomy): domain Eukaryota; kingdom Metazoa; phylum Chordata; class Mammalia; order Carnivora; family Mustelidae; genus Mustela; species Mustela nigripes. Next base: position 16,591,097 of record NC_081563.1, on the reverse strand, counting down.
TTCCCTCAGCTCACACACATCACAGACATTAGTGCTAATGGAAGTTACGCATGGGGACTGAGTAGAAACTGCAGCTCCTACTCCCAAGTTCCACTATGTGTTTTCCTAGATACCAATACATTTTTCATGTGGTCAGTACTGGAGGCGGTTGAGCTGGGGAATGGCTATCACAGAGAAATTCTAATCTAGAGGAAAGGGTTTGCTTTTCTCCATTATACTGGAACCACATGGTTTAGATCAAGCCTCTCTCCTGAGAAGCTGTGTCTGACCACCACGAGAATCCCTAGAAAACGTCCAGATTAGAAAAATAAAATGTAAAGAAACACATAGTATTCTGGTTTAGGATGAGTAGAGTTTTATGATATAACCACTGCCTTCTCTTTCTCATGGCACATCGTTCCCTTGGGAAAATTAACCCCTCCAAGTTCCTCTCAATTAGTTTATCTGTTAAATGGATTGAGGATTAAATGAGATAACATGTATAGAGCTTGTGGTAGGCCCTCCAATAATGGTGGTTTTCACTCTCCTGTCCTCAGAATCTTTGGTGTCCTGAGTGTACAACCTTGAGTCCCATGCTGTGTAGCATGTCCCAGCTCTCTCCTTCTAGGAGACCCCTTCAATACTAACCCATGTAGTATCTATGGAACAGCCAGTACACTGAGTTGTGTCCAGCTCTGACCACTAGTGGCAGTAACCCAGGGTGTTCTGTGACATTCAGAAAGTGCATTTGACCTTCTACTACATTCCTTATAGTGCATGTTTTTAATTCAAGTATCAATTACATACAATAAGGTCTGAAAAATGCATAAAGTTTAAGTGAGCAGCTTCATATATTTTGATCTATTTCTACATAAGTGTCCATTCCTGTAACCACCATCACCTCATTTTAACAAACTTTATTTCCACTTTTTTTGGTAAAATCTACAATAGGACCTCAGCTTCTACTTCCTTCAGTATATGAAAACATTACGTTCCTACCTGCTCTCTTTTGAGGTGCTTTGGAATTATTGTTGTCCTTCTTAATCAGTATATGCCAGGCTTTTAGACTTCTGCTACCTGACAGGGAAGCTTGGCTATAGAAATGCAAAACAAAACAAAACAAATTAAAAAAATCTCTTCCTAATCACCAAGCATTAGTATAGCAGTAGTGAAGACATTGTGAAACATGCCAAGACATGAGAGGTGATACCTGATTGTAATGCATTCATGGTGGTCAAGGGAAGGGAAAATACAATGACACTAACGTGGAATCAGTGCTTATTCTGGACCAAGGTTTATGCAGGGGGTTTACAACAGTGTAGCCTTTAACCGTGCAAGCGTTTTCTGTGGAAAGCCACACTTAATACTCTCCTGAGTATCATTTTCTAACTGTCTTCTTCTAAACACCTTTGCAGTGACTACCTTGCCACAGAGCTATTCTTTTTAAGTATTGCCCTCTTTCTCTGTTTCTCTTTCCCTCTCTTTCTTGTTCTTAATCTTTCTCCTCTCTCTCTCTCTCTCTCTCTCTGTCTCTCTCTCTAAGTCTCTTCTCTTCTCTCCCTCTCTCTGGCCCTTCTTTTAGGCTTATATTCTTCCTTTGACATTCATGAACTTCTTTCCTTGTTTTCTTTTCTTGTCTTCACCTCTCTCCTCTCGGCTGTATTCTGATAGCTCAGATTGATGAAAATCCATCTGTGATGGGTTCCTAAGAACACTAGTCCTCAACCTTGGGTGTCTGTCCAGCTCATAAACTATCTTCTTCACTCATCTCCCACTGGTATAGAAAGACTCAGGTTCCAAAAGTGACAGTTCTCTCATGAAAAGGAGCATAGGCTGCTTTACAAATTTGGCCACTGGTTTTTGCTGAGTCATTTCCCACCCTTTTTAGATGCCTGATTTCTCCACTGAGGCTCTCTCTCTCTCTCTCTCTCTTTCTAACAGTTGTAGGCATCCTTCATCATTCTGAGTCAATATCCACATTAATCTTTTCTATTATGTTAATTACTATAATTCTTTAGTGTCCTGTTCAAAGCAATTTAAAACAATGAAATAACGTCTTATTTGAATGGAATTACTAATGTTTCTCAGGAGTGTTTCCATTTCATTCTCACCCTACACTGTGATCTAAGCAAGGTGGGCTTTATTATTTTCATGTTTCTGAATATCAAGGAAAGGGGCACAATAGGACTATGTAACATGCTGAGGGTCACTTATCCCAACCTACAATTATCTCTAAGCTGGTTTTTTATCTTCTCTCTCCTCAATATAAAATTCAGAAGACCTAGGATGATATATGTGTAGTTCAATTTTTTATTCTCAATGCTTATCCCATGCCAAACCCTGAAAAAACAATAGTGACCTGTGGATTTGAACCTGGAGCTCAAGTCCAAAACCGTGCCATATGGGACAGCTGGTGTGCTGATACTCCTCATCTTCGAGGCTTTAGTTTCTATTTCCCTTAGTCTGAATTTATCCCTTGTGACCTGTAAGCCCTTGGTCTATGTGCAGCTTTTCCACTGTGTAGCTGTCTCCAGTAATTATCCTAGAGTAGTTGATACTTCACCTGTTTTGCGGATAGATCCCTTAGACATTCCATCTCTTAAATATCCAGATTTTCTCCAACTAATCTGCATATGCCCAGGGAAACCCAATACTCTGTGGCCTAAATATGGTCCATGAGGCAAAGCTTCCTTTTACCTTATGCTCAATAGCTAAAGTTGCTGGGGTGAGGAGACTTAGGGGACAATTCCTGGAGTTCTTTCTGATTCCTTTTATCCCTGGTTCTCCTGCTGTATCTCTGCTCCTCATCTCTGAGGCCCTGTGGATCTTAATTCTCCAGGGCTCTCATTCTTTTAACCCACATTCAATATACATAAAAGCAATAATGGAAACAATGGCCCCAAGAAATAACAATTCTTGTCTCTTTTATTGCCTTTTCAGATTATAATGTGACTATGCAAATAAATCCTCCTGAATCCCATTCTTTTCTGAAAAGGGCTTTTAAATGAATCTTATTGCTCTCTTTCTTTCTTCCTCCAACCTCACTTGGGATTAATCAAATTAATTGTCACCAGATTAAATTCATCCATAATGTCAGTAAAGTTTTATTATATTCCAAAATTTCCAACATCTGCAATTATCAGACACCTAAGAAACAAATTGGCACTTTGAAGAGCCCCGTTTTTGCATGGTGTTCCCCTAATAGGTTAACAAATAGGCCAAGGACCTTTGGCTTTAGGCTAAAAAATCAGGCTTCCCACCAGAGTAGACTTGGCAGAACATTGCATACAACTTCAGGTAAAGTCTAATTTACAATTTGATGGGAAAATGAGATTCAATTAGACTGAATTTTTTGAAGAACAGTCATTTTGAAAGAGCGAAGCACTTTTGCTAACTTTTCAGAGCTGGAGGCCCCTCTGCCCCTCCCCTATCATCATACATGCTCTGGGATCCTAGAGATGGTTGTCAGTAGTGGTTTTATTAGCATGGTTATGTCCTGGAGTTGCCAAGCCAACCAAGTATAGACTTAGTGTTAAGAAAACTAGGAAGTCAAAATGTTAAAGAGATGTTTTACTTAAAAAAATAGGTGGAGTGGGGTGCCTGGGTAGCTCAGTTGGTTAGGCAACTGCCTTCAGCTTGGGTCATGATCCTGTAGTCCTGGGATCGAGTCCCACATCAGGCTTCCAGCTCCATGGGGAGTCTGCTTCTCCCTCTGAACTCCCCTCTCATGCTCTCTCACTCTGTCTCTCTCTCAAATAAATAAATAAAATTTTTTAAAAAATAGGTGGAGAAAGAGAAAAGTATGGAATCCAAATTTAGCTCAGTTTGAAGTTAGCTCTAGGTTTGGGGTCTCTGATAAGTCTATTCACATGCTGAATATCTCACCCCTGGTTGTACCAGTGCTTTGGATTCAGGCAGATGTCCATGTGAATCTTGGTTCTTCTGATTGCTGCCTGTGTGAACTTGTTTGTTTCTCATTCTTTCTGAATCTTTATTTTCTTGTCCATGAAATAGGGATAGGAATACCTCCCTTGTCCTGCTCTGAGGATTAATTGGAATAATATATATGTGGCACTTTACACACTGCTTGCACAAAGTAAAACATAGTAAAAGCATTAGCTATTTTTTGTTCTTATTGATAATGCTATTATTTATTTATTACCTATTCATTCAACACATATTTGTCGTTCCAAGCACCTTGTAAGATGCTATGAATATGGTACAAATAAAAACCAATCAGAGCCCTTAGTGAGCTCATGCTCTGGCAGGAAACACAAATAAGGAAATCCTGCAATTATAGTTCAATAAGCTAAGTGCCACAATGGAAGGGAAGACAGAAACTTTGACTGCCTTGTCCCCACCACATTGTGCTTGCTCCAGGGAGGAAGCTTTTCCCTCCATTAGCATCATGCCAGGAACACAGAGTGGTTGCTCTCACCTGCACCTGCTGGCCCAAGGTGTAGTTGAACGATAACAGTGGGGGGGTGGCAGTGCAGCCTCTACACATTTTCTGCTGAGCACAGGGTCAGGTTTTCCTCTCAGAATAGAGATTTTCTCTCTGTGCTTACTTCTTAACCAGTTATGAAGGAGCACCAGTCCCCTGAGAAACTTTTGTCACTATTCTGGTGATGTCCACCTCAGGAAAAAGGAGAACTAGAAATCCAAAAGATCTTATAACAATGTGTGTACAGTTATTTCATCCCTATAGTTACATCTGACCCTTTTAAGAAACTGAGACTCAGAGGAGAAAGTTATTTGCCTTAGATAAGACATCTAGTTTGGGCAGAGCCAAGAGTAGGACCTAGTCCTCCTGAGTCCTGGTACACAGCTCCTTCTATCTACTAATCTGTCAGTGTAGTGTGACAGAGCAGCACTGTAGGGAAGGAATCACAAACATCAGTGTCATAGCAACTCTTAATAACAGCATCTAACTATCACCCAGTGCCTATTTTGTATCTGGTACTGTTCAAAGATTTTGTATAATACTAATTTATTTGGGCCTTATAACAACACTAAGACCTAGATCCTTTTATTCCTATTTCATAAATAGAGTAGTAGAACTATTAGGAAGTTGTCCAAGATCATATACTTGTAGTTGGCAATGGAAGGCTTTGAGCAGTCTATCTGACTCTCTGAATGCCTCTCTGTACAGTTCTCCATTGGTACTATTTTCTAAATGACCACTCCTAGCTCAAACTTGTGCTAGGCACACCAGGGTCAAGAATAGCATATGACTCCTGATCACGAGGTCTAATCATCATCTTCACAGTGGGAATGTATTGCTGACAAAATCAAAGCAGATTCTCATAAGATTTTGGACTATAGAGCTGCTCTTCAAAAATATCAGCCTTTCTGTTAAAAATAAGTCAATAGGCTAGAAGCCTTGACTGGCGAGCTGGCTAGACCTGATTGCTTTCATTCTTTTAAGCATTTACTCAGTTTATACTTGAGTGTGTGCCTTATGAAGCAGATACTGTTCAATGACTTGGGAGAGAGATTGAGAGGACTGGACATACTCTAGCACAGTGAGTAAAGAGAGGTCCTCTGAGAACTATGGGGTCTTGCCTTTCCAAAATGCAGGGAATCCTGATACCTGCATTTGTCTCCACTTATTTTTTTCTTCCTGAAATGCACAACTTCCTCTTCTGGCAAGCTCCAATTTGTCCTTCAAGGCCAAAAGAAAATATTATCCTGTCATTGTTGGCTTTCCCTACATTTATGGGGAAATCATTCACCATTGTCTCCATGTCCCCATAACACGTTCTATATACAAATCTTATAGTGCCTGTTGCACTGTTTTTTAATGATGCATTTATAACCCTTCCCTATATCCTGACTAAAACCTGTCATCATCATCATATCTCCAATACCCAGAATGGAGCTTGAGTCATAGGAGAGTTTTCATGAATGTTTGGATTCTGCATATTAGTTCTACCATTTCTTTGTTTCTTATTATTCTCTTATTCCTTTTCTAAAAATGTTTTAATGATTTTATTTATTTATTTGAGAGACAGAATGATAAAGAGAGCACACGAGAGGGGAGAGGTTAGAGAGAGAAGCCAACTCCCCACTGAGCAGGGAGTCTGATGTGGAACTTGATCCCAGGACTCCAGGATCATGACCTGAGCTGAAAGCAGTTGCTTAACCAACTGAGTTACACAGGCATCCTCATTATTCTTTTTTTTTTTTTTTTTTGTCTCCTGGGTCCTGACCGTAGATATCTTGATGTCAGAGTCGATGTTTGCTCCTTGTTTTTCCTTACTAAAGTACTAAGTGCAATGCTGAGAAGATGCTCTGTCCCCAAGAGTTGGGGAGTGGATAACATGTATCTTTTCAAGTTTAACTTCTCAGACTCTTGGGTCTTTAGAAGGTGATCATACTAGTATGCTCCCAGCTTGGTTCAAAGCTTGTGTTGACAAAATCCCAATGGGGGTCCAATACTACAGAGAGGATTCTGACATCCAGCCTTGAAACCATGTGCCTGTGCTCATTTGCATATTCCCAAATAGTTCTAAGTCCTTAGAGGTCTCTTAACACCTTCTTTGGTTACATTATCTTTAAGTGAGCCATTCTTGAAATACCCAGAGTTTGGTAAGGAAATGATGTCTCTTCATTCTTTTCTATCCTATTCCATCCCATTTTATTCTACAAAAACAATTTCTTGAGTGTATATTCTAAGTGCCTGGCACTATCATATGTGCTTGCAAGGTGTCAGTGAACAAAACCCATCAAAAATTGCCAACTACGTAGAGTTTACATAGTGAGGGGACACACACTAAATAATACATGTAATAAATAAATATATTTTATTATAAGATGTTAGAGAAAGGAACAGGGTAAAGAGAAAGGAAAGAGTTCAGTGAGAGCTAGCAAAGTGAGGCAATAACAATTTTAATTCTAATGTTTAGGGTAGGTCTCCTTGTAAGGATAACATTTGAGCAAAGACTTGAAGGATGTGAGGAGTATAGTTCCTGGACAGTTTTGAGGAAATATATTCAAAACAGAAGAAATGCCAGTGAAAAAGTGACCTATCTCTCTATCTTTCTAATGGTACAACAGATTCTTATAATTGTAAATCTCCCTCTGAAATTCCGCCAACATTTTGAAATATAAGTTAAATTAACATGTTTTAAATGGTAGAGTCTGTCACGATTGATAGTAAAACACCACACAGATGGACACTACAGCCATGAATGAGGCCCAGTCCATTTGACGGTTATAGATTTGAACACATCAGAAGTCAGAAATTGTCACAGTTATTAACACATTCCAGCCTCAAAGAAAGAGGTTTCCATGCAGAGATCTGTTCAGGCTTGACTCTCTCAATTCGCCATCTCTTTGGGCAAAAGCCCTTTGGACCCCAGATATGTAAAGGAACAGGGAGGTCAAAGGGCATGTGCCTCTACTGTTAGGTCCCTGAGCCTGATTTATTCCCTTCACCACCCATGAGAGAGTCTGATTTCAGTCTGGAATCAGTTTCATAGTAAAAGGCAATACTGCCATGGCTTCTCAAGAGGATTCAGTCACCCTCATGTTGTACGTTTTTGTTTCTGTGTCTACTCTGTTTGCCTTGTCTCTGAAGAGAGGCTCAGGTTACAGCAGTGAATACGTACAATCTCTTTCCATTTCAACTTGACAACATACTAGGGAAACAAGAATCAGTCATGTAAAAGTAGTCAACAGCTGAGATTCCAGATGAAAGTTTCTATAGATCACTGATGTAAGAGCTCAGAAAAGAAAAAAAAAAAAATTCCCATGGACCTAAGGAACCAAGGAAGACTTCCTGTGTAAGGTGAGGACCAGAATAGCATGTGGAGGATATAAGGCTGGTGAAGGAAGAGGCTTCCAGGCTAGATCAAGTGACCATCAAGATTAGAACTTAGAGGCTATGGACATTGGGGAGGGTATGTGCTTTAGTGAGTGCTGTGAAGTATGTAAACCTGGTGATTCACAGACCTGTACCCCTGGGGATAAAAATATATGTTTATAAAAAATAAAAAATTAAAAAAAAAAAAAAGAACGTAGAGGCTAGATCAACTGACTGTCAGGGTAAGAACCTAGGGTAAGAATTAGAGGTTGGTCAGGTGCCTGGGAGGCTTAGTCAGTTAAGCAGATGACCAGTTCAGGTCATGATCCCAGGGTCTTGGGATGGAGCCCCATGTTGGGCTTCTGCTCAGCAAGGAGCCTGCTTCTCCCTCTCCCTCTGCCTGCCACTCTGCCTACTTGTGTGCTCCCTCTCTCTCTCTCTCTCTGTCAAATAAATAAGTAAAATCTTAAAAAAAAAAAAGAATTGGAGGTTGACAAGGGAAGAAGCTATGAGGTCATTTTAAAAACTTCCAAAGTGCCTAATAGATCTCCTAGGCCCATCCTGCATTTCCTATGCTGTTGATTGTTGTAATCACAATTATTACCAACAAAAACTGAGATGCATTCTGATGACAGAGATTAGAATTTGTCTTCAAAGGACCTGGTTAAGTCCAGGCACCATTAATTCAACACCAGCTAACAGTCAGAACCCAGCATTCAGTTTCCTTATTTATAAAATTAGGATTATTCAAAGAATTTTCAGTCAGTTAAAACAATCGTCACAAATTCCTATAAAGTATAAATGAGGTGCATATGCCTGCTCCTAATCATTAGTATCATCTTGATTATGCCACATGGGCTGTTGCCTTCCAGGAGCTTCTAATTTAACTTTGAGACGGCTGATAGTTTGATAAAGCAAATAGGCAACAATAACAAAAATGTAGGCAAGGTCATGTATCAAGTTGGAATGAAACCAGATTGAATTGACAATAGTTTCTTTGCAAAGCATGGGAGGGCTTTTGCCTATGGTACAGTTTCTAAGGAGTTTTTGTGTTCTCCACAAGTATATGTCAAGCTATCCTCATGGCTTTGCTTGGAAGTCTGCTGCAGGAAAATGGACATCTGTGGCCCACCTCGGGATGTCCTATAGAAAGCAGGGAATAGTTAGAGTTCCCATATAATTAAACATCTAAACAGGGACATTTCTGAGAGTGAAAAGGAATGCTAGTAATGAAGGTTATCCTAGGAAAATGGTTTTTTGGTCACCCGGAATACAGTTCCTTTGCTTTCATGGGTACAGTAATCTCAGAGGCTCTGAGATGCCTCCCAAAATTACAGAAGATTGTGGGTACATAATTGTTGCCATTGGTCACAATTACCAATATTCTGGCTCTGATGAGGCCTTCTCTGGGGAGAGACAGGGAAGGAACATGGCATATTCCAAGGCTCTATAATCAAATAGCTCTCTGCTTATTCTTCATGAATGTAAAGTAAAGATCCAAGAATTTCTAAGATAATCTTCCAGATGATTTTATATTTTCAGTCTCTTCTACATTTGGCTGCCAGTTCCTGTATGTACTTTGTACTATGTAAAGACATTCTGCTTCATTGGCATCTAAATTTCCTTTGAATCTTGTTGATTGCCACTTTTTCAATCTACCTTTCCATCCTGTTCATGGAATCACTGTGTGATGTAAAAAAGGAAGGTGGATTTATATCCATTTTAAAAGCAGAGAATCTCGTGTTTCAAGTTCACACAAAGACTCAGATTCTTGTTAGCAGTCATGACTTCCAAATGTCATCTCCTCCCTGAAGACTCCCTTAGACTCCCTCATCCTTAGCAATGGCTTGCTTTTTTTGTTTTTTGTTTTGTTTTGTTTCATTTTGTTGCTTTGTTTTACGGTCCTATTACACATTGAATATGCCTTCCTTTTGGTACTTAATGTTTGTTATTATGAATTCTCTTAGATAATTAACTTCTAGAAAGCAGAGACCATCTGTAAATTAGCTCATACTGACTCATTCTGCTTACTCCAGTGTCTTATATTTGTTTACTGAGTCTGTGTTGACAAGCATTGTGCCTGGAATTGGTTTAGTCTCACAGTTTCGTCTCAGAGCTCTAGGTTCTGAGGTCCCTTTGGAGAGAAAACTCTGCAGAGCTGAAGAGCATCAAGAACCTGGTGCAGAACGCTAGATGTAGATTTAGACAGGAAGAGTTGCCAAATGCTGATGCTGTTGAATCAACAATTAGCTAAAACTCTTAAGAGTAGATGGATGTGTAGCTCCTTCTCTCATAATGCCAAGAAAAACCCCTGGCATGCAAGAGGCTCTTACTCAGCTCTGCTCAATGAATGAATGGTTATGTTCCTTAGCAAGAGAAGAGAAATGAAATGCTGTGTAGTTTAAGCCATATCCACTGTATCCACTTACTAAAGTCAGTCCTCTCCTCATTGGCAGATACTCTGACTAGGAAGGATGATGACCTAGCAGGAAAGATGGGAGAAGGTGAAACCAGGTGATGCGTGAGGCTCCCTCCAGACGTGCAAATGTATGACTTGCATACGACTTTTGTTTTTTAAACTTTTGGCTTTTAAAGCTTTGTCTTCTGAAGACAACTAAAGTAACTTGACTCAGACATTTACCTGAGGGTTTTGCTTTTCAGTAACTTCCCAATTCATGTTGTTGTATATATTATGCTGTCAAACCTGGATTGTAACCACTGAACAACGATGGCGGGAGACAGATGAGAGGAACATTGTTAATGGAGGCAAGCTTGATCTAACTTTTTCTCTTCTGAGACATCTTTATCCTCCTCAATACTACCATTTGAGGGTTAGTAGGAGGGGCATAATATTTGGTATCACCAATAGTCTGTTTTAGATCATTTATGTGTTAGTGACAAATATGGGAAAACCATCATAAATTAACAAAATTTGATATGGGAGGAAGATGCCTGATTTACCCCTTTCTGTTTTACACTTGTTAAAACTATTATGACTAATCTCAATGTCTGAAGGCGGTTTTCTTCAAAGCCAAAAACTGGGACAAGGACTGGAATGAGAGAGAGATGACAGAATCATGACTGGATGTCTCACCATTTAAAACATTCTGCTTTTGGGAGACTAGAACTGAGATGAGGGAGATGAAGCATTAGCAGCTTTTCTCCAAGTTTAGTCACTTTAAGATTGTACCTTCATGATTGCTATTATTGTCATCTTAATCACATACATGATGAGTGGTTTTCTTCCTGCTATATATTAGATAGGTACCTCTTCATACGTACAGGGAGAAGACTAGGAACACCAGAGAGCTGGCAGGGTTTGGGGAAGAGAAGAAGAGCAAGGAGTAGAACAGAAGGTGTTTCTTTTTATCTGGGCCAAGTCTGTGTCGTTTCCCTACCCAGGGTTTTACCACCATTTGTAGAAGATTCTGGCCCCTAAGGGAAGGGCAGAGTTTCTGGAGTTAGGTAGCCACTTAGATTATGACTTTTTTAAAAAGATTTTATTAATTTATTTGAGAGAGAGAGAGAGAAAGGGAAAGTACAGGGGGAGAGAGAGAGGAGGCAGACTCCCCACTAGGCAGGGAGCCTGATGGGGGTTTATCCCAAGACCCTCAGATCATAACCTAAGCCAAAGGCAGATGCTTAACCTACTGAACCACCTGGGTGCCCCAGATTATAACTTCGTCTGTCCACCTAAATCATTATTCATTTCTCCAACCTCTGCAAAAATGCAGAAAGTTTTACCCCTGATTGCATTCTCTTTTATTTTGTCTTCCTGAGATAATACATTTTGAAAAATGTGTCTATTATAACTTCAATGGGCTCACAGAGAGAAAGGAGATAAACAATGGTAAAATAAAAGTTATTATTTGGACCTTCTAATTTTGAATATAGTCCTTTCAGTATCTAGGTAAATATTAACAATTTAAAGCCTTTATCATGGTGTTGATGCATAGGAAATACTCAAATTATATAATTACCATCATTATTATTATCCTTATTACTTGTATAGCCCTTTTATACATGTATTTATTCATTGTGTCTCTGATTTCTTCCCTGTGGCCTCATACCTTTGTGACCAGATCCTAAAGGTAGTTCCTCTATTAGATCATAATGCTGAGTTCTAAATCCTGGCTTACCCTTGGAATTTATGTTTTGGCTTTTCCCTTTTAAAACACTGACAACAGGAAAATCTTTTTTTTTTTTTTTTAAGATTTTATTTATTTATTTGACAGAAAGAGATCACAAGTAGATGGAGAGGCAGGCAGAGAGAGAGAGGGGAGCAGGCTCCCTGCTGAGCAGAGAGCCCGATGCGGGACTCGATCCCAGGACCCTGAGATCATGACCTGAGCCGAAGGCAGAGGCTTAACCCACTGAGCCACCCAGGCGCCCCGACAACAGGCAAATCTTTTCCCTAATCACTGACAACTCTTCCAGGCTCCTGGAACCCATACCTGGAACAAGTGCTCTAGTTCCTACTTCCTTGGGAGTCAATGTCTTTTCCAAAGAAGCTAACGATCCAATGTAAAGAAAGATAAGAACAAATAAATAGCAATAAATTCTATAATGCAAACTCTACAAAAAAATGTACATATTACTGTGAAAATTAAAAGGTAGCAATTAACCATATGGACAGTTTATCCCAGAGAAGATGATTTCTTGAATTGCTAGAAAGTGTCTTCCCCTAAGATTATTCTTTGTCTCTCACCCCACAGTGTAGTCTTTTTCTAAATTCTCTCTTTTCTTTCTTTCTTTTTTGATATATTCTCTCTTACTGCCTACACCTTCCCCATTAATACTGTCCTTATCCTAGGGCCGATCTTCATCACATGGCTAAAGCATGATATTATTTGCCAAATGGAACTGCTTATAATTATTAATCCCTAGACTAAGACACCTACATACTGCTGTTAGTTTACGCAAACCTTCAATACTATTTTGATCATGATACCCAATGACCAGAGAGGTAGCAGTTTTCCTGATACCATTAACAGGAAAGAGACTTCTGGTGTGTTTCTAATATCTTCCCAACTTGAATGTTCTAATTTGCTCCTAAATGTCCATTCCTGTATTCATTTATTAATTTATTTATTAAGTCAGTAAGTTAGCAGTCAACATATATTTAATAATTGGCTTCTACCCATGAAATAAGCACTGTAGCCAACATTCAGGCACCCAAGTTCATGCAGCTCCTACCCTCCCTCCTCCTCCCCTTTTTTCTCCCTCCCTTTATCTTTCTCTCTCATGCTTATTTTTCTTTCCTCCTGTGTGTGTCTGTGTGTGTGTGTGTGTGTGTGTGTATGTGTGTGTGTGTCTCCTTCTTACCTCTGTCTGGTGGGTGCACTTCCTTTCCATCCAGCCAGCCACACTGCCCAGACACATGACATCTATACCTAGGTGTTTCCTAGTCTCTTCTGGCTGACACAAAGGCAGTAAGCAGGTGGGTGTGTGAAATATGATGAGCCAAAAGATTCATTCCTTTATTTTCTCCTAACTGCTTCAGCCTTCATAAAATCCAGTCCTATAGGTTATTGATTTTCACAAAAAGAAGAAAAACAAGTGGGGGGTGGAAAATTATGATGTTATGTCCTAAATGAATTTTTCACAGAAAAAGAAGAAGAAAAAGAAAAACAACAACTATTCTCCGTCTTGGGCAGTTGGTCAGAAATGAGGTTTGGGGTACGGAATAGGAAAGGCAGGAGTGCGTCTGTCCCCAGGGGAGAACAAGCATTGATCTCTTGGGTGATTGCCCTGACTACCTCTGAAGCTGAGAATTAGGTTCAATATGTTAGTGCTAACATTTAAGTCCTTTCAAATCTCCAGGGGCAGAATCTGCTTTCTCTCCCTCTACCTCATTTATGGTTAGGTGAAAACTGACTTAACTCTTTAGCTTCCAGGTTTGCTCTTTATACAGAAACCTAGACCTCAGGAAATCCATGAAAGCTTTGATGGGATGGTTTAATTATTGTTTCACATGCAATGATGAAAATTGAGGTAAATAAAGCCAAGTCTCTACCTCCATAATAATTCACTTTCTAGCTAAGATAGCAGTAACAGGTCCACTCCTTTTGTTCATCATGTATGAAGAACACTCAGCAGCGTGGTGTTGCAAAAAGCCACATATCAGAATCACTTAGGGAGCTTTCAAATGTGCATTGACAGATGCAGCCTCAGACCTGCAGTCTGCATCTCCAAGTGTGAGCCCTGGAAATCTGTATTTTAACTTTCTTAGTGTTTATATTAATTAGTTCTAGACAGATGTAAAAGGACAAAGGCAATGCAGGCTAGGGTGGGGCACCAAGCTCCATGGAGAAAACTGCTACGGATCAAAAATTCAAAGCTGCTTTGCTTAATTTCATGAATACAGCGCCAAACAAAGAGCATAATAAGAGAAAATGTTTAACTGCAGACTTCTAGAAGCCTAAAGATGTCCCCAAAAAGCATGTCTGATCCATTGATCAGTGTTGTGAGATCTAGGGTCAGGCAAGGGTAAGGAAGAGGTAGCAAACAGTCCTGTGGAAAAATTACTCAACATCTCTCAGTAGTTGGGGGTTTTGGGGGGGGAAGCTTGAAGAGAAGCATACCTACCAGCTATTTCTACGACTAAAAATGCAGTTTGTTTTTTTAGAAGAAAAACTGGTGAGGAAGTGCATTGAACAGAGATTTTGTAAGCTAAAGGACTTTGATTTGAGTCAAGCTATAGCATATAGGAACTTGGGTAATATGTGCCCTTGAGGCAAAAGATAAATTAGATTTGGCCTGAGGATGTTTGAAACAACAAGGTCATGTAGAGGCTGATAAATACACCAAATTGCTCCCCTCCAGCCTTCTGCACAGGATGTTCTAATAAAAGCCAGCGTCACTCAAGAAAGAATAATTTCAAGAGAAACAATTGGAAATAAGCCAAAAAGAAACCTATGAATGAAAACCAGTAAGCCATATTTTAGCCAAGTTAATGAATTTCAAGGGAAAAAGAAGAATCACAAGTTACTGACACTGTGGTGTGTAGGGTAGGAACATCAGAATTCTGGAAGGGTCAAAGGAAAAAACCTTCAGCCTCCATATCCATAAAATAGAAGGAGAATTCATTTATTCATTCATGATTTTATTCAACTACTAATAATCAAATATATACTATGTGCCAATCACTACTGGAGGGTTTGAGGATGTAGTGCTTCACAACAAAAACAGGTCCTAGTTCTCAGAGAGCCAATATTCTAATGGAGGGAAAAAGCAATGCAAAAAATACACAAGAAAAAGTGTTTTGGAGTCAGAATAACCTGGTTTCAAATCTCAGTTGTGCTATTTACCATCTGTATTGTATTTAACCTTCTTGTGACTATTTTCTTCTCTGTAAAATTGATAGGAATGCCAACCTTGAAAGGTTGTGATGAGGATAAGAGGAAATTTATGCTGCTGAATAGTATCTGGAATATAATAAGCATTTTATAAGTATGTGTTGAATGAAAAATTGGCAATATGCAGGAGCCAGTTAAAAGGGAAAGAGTGAAATTCAAAGCACAGTAGAAGAATGTACACTTAAAGAAGTAAAAAAAAAAATTATTGGTGCACACACACAGACCCCTGTATATATACACAAATATGGATTAATATATCTATGTCTATATGGAAGACAGAGAGCCACAAAGGGACAGAGATAAGCAGAGAAAGAAGATACATAGTTAAAGGTGTAAGTGAGGTGATTTGGTGAGTTTGGAACAGAGAGAAGATGAGGAAGCCTTATCTAGTGGTTTCTATTTCCTCTATAACACAGAAGATGAGGAAGGAAGAGCTAAAATGTTCAAGGAGGGTAATGGTGTTGAGAAGGGGAGTAGCTGCATAAAAGAATTCAGAAGAGAATGGCATAGTGAGTTGAACAGAGTTTCAATTTTGCAGGCTCAGCATCCTGATTTCATCATCATACGGGAAGAGTTGTATGATTCAGAGATCTCTATAAGAAGTTGTAGAAGACATAGCTAACATAGGTACCTATTAATACGTACTGAGAAATCAGGTGGTCACAGAAAAGTCAGAACTCATGGGCATAACCAACTTCTTATAATCTGAAGGCCTATGTGGGAAGCCAGATTGCAGTCATGAACTCTCATAGTGTCTTACAGAATCTCAGAACGTAGTCTCTGGTTAAGGTAGCTTGAGGAACACTTCTAGGGAAGTTTTGTCAATGGGACTGGAACATTCTCCACCAACCTCACCTAAATGGACACTAGGAGCATTGGTTTCCTGACTGTCCTTCTGCTAAACTTTCATGGGACCAACACTTAGCTGACTTAGTCTTTCCTAGATATGTTGATATATTCAGTTAGTCTTATAATAGAATTTACTTGGCCTGGAAACCACTTATTTTCCCCTTTAAAGTAGATTTGCACAACTTAATTTTATTGATTATATATTAATTTTTTATTTAACTTACAGTCAAGTACTACAGGAAGACTTTTACTATTTTTCCAAAGTACTAAGATGATAGAACACCCACTCTTTTGAGCCCCCAGAAGAAGACAGATTTTAAAAATCCCCTCCAGAGAGAATTTATGGGCTACATTTTGCGTAATTAGAAAAAAGAGAAAGTAGGCACAGAAGGTTCCCGAAAATCTGTAATATCTTAGTGTTTGGAAATCCTAACGTGAAGTAAGCAAGGGTTAAGCCAATGGGAACTTAAGGCTGTATTCATTCAGAAAGACTCACTCTTCTGCTTACCACACATAGGATTTAGTCTATTACCTAAAATGGTTCCTCCACCACCTGTCAATCTGTCATGTGGCATCCTTTATAATTTGCTCTTTAGTAATATTTTTAAAGTTTTCCTGATAGCATGATTAAGGGCTTCCATCCTTTGGTTCCCCAGATGCAGCAGTTTCTCAGTCATTGATATTTCCCTATTTATGAACATTATTCCTTTAATTTTTAGGTTATAATGCAAGCAATAATCTATGTCATTATCATTAGTGATACACAAGAATGTTGTTGGGAATGATCGGTGCTAAGCACTCTAATGGATAAGTGAACTCACTCTACAGAATTCTAGGTACCATTAATTGTTCAATCATACCAATCCTCATAGATACATCCACAGAAAATACACTCTCCTTTACAACTTTGGGAGGTCATCTGTGGATCCTAACTTCCATAGAGAGCTGTGCTCCAATTTAAGAAGAATTACTTTAAGTTTCAGAAAAGTTACTTTTTTATTTGCACTTGTATGCCCCAAATGTGGCTAATAATTGTGTGCATAATTAAAAGAGAAGCCCTCACTCACAGCTAAATCATTCCCAAACCTTAGCTCTTAGTAGCATATGCTGTTTCCATAATGACGGCGCACATCATGGGACTTCTGTAAGAAATGACATGCAAGAACCCTTCCTTTCTTTCTTCGCGCGTTCCCTCCCTCCCTTTCTTTCTATTTCTTTCTTTCTTTCTTTTTCTCTCTTTCCCTTCCTCCCTCTCTCTCCTTTTCATTCCTTCCTTCCTTCCTTCCTTTTCTTCTCATGTAAGCCCTTCCTTCCTGCTCTTCTTCCACTAGGAATTACTTCCCTCTGTATCCATCATGGCTCATGGATAAAATGAGTATAACGAAGACTGACTGATATTTTAGGATGATTAACTCCCCCAGATTATCACTAGAGAGCTGCTAATTAAGCAAAACCAAACCTTTATTATGATTTACTACATTAAGGGAGAACATCATCTTGACATAATCTTAGCAATGCCTAAACTGAGGAAACCAGAATTCAAGTATAGGGTTTTGGGGTCTGAACTTGAGTGGTTTTAGGTAGATCTTAAAAGTTGGGAATTGATTGGGATTGGGTACAATTTGTAATGTAATTGGTTAGAATGGCAGACACAGCAGAGTGAAAGTCTTAAAGTGAGTCTTGATAGTAAACTGTGGTTAATAACTAAGTTGTTTCCTAAGTGTCTCTTACAAACTGATCTGTGGGAAGTTCCTGAAGCAAGTTGTGAGATGGCTTATAAGGTTAAAGCTTATCTTTTCTGGACAAAGCTTTCTTGAAACAAATGACTAAATTATTTTTAGATTAGTGGGCCACATAGAGTCTTATCCAAGTCATAGTAACAGAGATGGTCTCAATTCTCATGAAGCTTGCTGAGAAGAAAAGGCATCACAAACAACACATGATGGATCTTTGAGGGTTAGATATAACTCACAGGTTGAGAACTCACACCTTTCAGAAGTGATGGCCATAAATCCTGATGCAACTTTATCTAAGACTTCGAGAATGGATAGGATATGTCTAGTGGAGAGGCTGGAGTATTTAGGCTGGAGTATTTAATGATATCAAGAAAGATATGCAGGTGACAATTATGTTCATGCATTCATGGAAATCTCATGTGATTTATCTGTATGACGCAGGGGTTAAATTTGGGAAGTTATGGTAATTAATGTCAAGTCATGATAAATCATATTAAGAAAGGCCCAGAATTCTAGGTAAGTTGGTTTGAATTGGTTAAGTTAGCATGGAGGAATCTATGTCATGGGCTTCCTTGTAGTCTTTTTGGCCATTTGAGATCCTAGTGGTAACTTTAAAGAGAAGGCCAATCTGCTGACAGTTACTGAAGTTTTTGGTATCCTCATGAGACCAATGAATCTGGTAAGAAATAAATGATATAATATGCCAGACTTCCTTCAAATATGTATTTTTTAATAACTTAAGTAAAATTTGCATAATAGAAAATCATCATTTTAATGATTTTAAGATATATAATTCAGTGGCATTGATTATATTACAGTGTTATAGAACTATTATTTCTGTCTAGTTCAAAATATTTCATCACCTCAAAAGGAAACTTCCCTTCCCAATATCCCCTTCCCTCAGCTCATGGCAACCACTAATCTGCTTTCTCTCTCTATGGATTTGCCTATTCTGAAAATTTCATATAAATGCTATCAGACAATATGTAACATTTTTGTGTCTGTTTTTTCCTTTAACATGTTTTCAAGTTTCATCTATGTTATTGTATATATCAGTACTGCATTCTCTTTTAGACATGAATAATATTCCACTTTATGGATATACCAGTTTTGTTTATCCATTTATCAGCTGATGGATGTTTGGGTTGTCTCCACCTTTTGCTATCTTGAATAGTGCTGATATGATAACTTGTGAAAATGTGTACTTTTCCCCAAGAATTCTACAGTTTTTGAAAACTACACCCCTTTATAATTTTAGGATATTACTGACCTAATATCATAGCCATCCACATCAATTAACAAAGACACTGGATGAATGTATTATCAGGATATATATAGGAAAAATTAAGCTGCACCTGCCAATTTAACCTCGGTCCTATTAGATCCTCCACTGTTTTTTTTCCCCTTGAAAGTTCTTGGAATATTTTTATTATTAATATCTACTCTTAAACATTGAATCATCTAGACATATTAATGCTTGGTACTTTCTTATCCACAGAAGGTTATCAAAATTACAAAAGTCTTACATGTCAAGGGAAAAGATGAAAAACATTCAACAGTATAATTAACAGATTATGAAAAGGTGGCCCTCTTAACTAGTTAACTAATGGTAGGTTAGAATTTATATTTATATTACAGAACAGTGCAAAGTTGAGATTTGTCTCACATGGGAAGTTCTGACCCTGGAACAATGATGGTTAATGGGAGCGTCCAGGAAAAAATGATCTAAATCTATTCTGAGAATACTGTTGGAGCTGATGGAAGTTTAGAGCATGAGAGCAATATGAGAAGAATGATATTTTGGAAGATGACTAATGTGGCAGCAGGGTGGATTCATGAGTCAATTCTTACAAAGTGTTTAAAAGACTAGCTGGCTTGGGATGCCTGGGTGGTTTCATCGATAACAAATCAGACTCTTGATTTTAGTTCAGGTCATGATCTCAGGATATGAGATCAAGCCCCTCAGCGGCTCCCCACTCAGAGAGATTTTCTCTCTCTGCCCCTCCCCTCTGCTCATGCACTCTCTCTAGCTCTAAAGTAAATGAATAATACATCTTTAGAAAAATAAATAAAAGGCTACCTGGCAGGCAGTGTGAATAATAGAAATAACAATAACAATAATAATTATATTGACAATTTGGAGAAGGAGGACACATAGGAGGCCGAAAGAATAGTCAGGAGATCATGACAATAACACAAAGGCACTAAGGCTTGCGTGAGATTTTAAGTAACAAGGAAGAGTCAACCAAGTGCCAAAGCAAGATAAATTAGCAACCTTTTCTTTGCCCACTACAGCATTTATTAGCCTTAAGCCTGGTTATTCAACATGTGACAAAGCAGCAGCAATAGTTTCATCTGGGAGCTTGTTAGAAATCCAGAATCTTAGGCTCCACCAAGATGTTTGGAATCTGAACCTGCATTTTATTAAGTTAACTCCATGATTCTGTGTCTCTGATTAATGAAGGACCTATTTGCAAATTCAAATATGTCCTGGGTGTAAAATGTGTAAAATGTGTCCTGGGTGTATTTTCCTTTGTAGGAAATTCATTGACTATTTGTTTGGGCTCTTCAATACATATGGCCACAACCATTAACATTTCCCAACTTCAGAAAATATAACCTCTTCACTCCCTCTTTCTTCTATTAATATGAGTATTTATTTATTAAGTTTTTAAATTTATTTATTATTTATTTGAGAGAGAGAAAGAGAGAGCAAGAGCAAGGGGGAGGGGCAAGGGAGAAGTAGAGATGCAGGGGATGCTGCTCTCGATCTCAAGACCTGGGATCATGACCTGAGCCGAAGGCAGACACTTAACCAACTGAACCACCCAGGTGCCCTAATATGAGTATATAAAGACAAATTACAACTCTACTTAATATTCTTCAAACCCTAAACTTCTTGTACTTATTTAGTCATTTGTTCTATTAGTTTAATCATTTAGAACAGTTTCTCTACAGATCGGTTGGTCATTTTTTTTTTACTCTCAAGACTTCTTGAGAATTTGATAAAAATCTATGGAGCTCCTTCACAGAAAAATGCACACAAATACATGCAAGCACTTTTTGTCACACAACTTATTTTTGCATTGTAAATGTATTTCCTTCACATGTATTGACTGTAAAAGTCTTCATAAATATTATACCTCTTGTTTTTCATGCAAAAATAAATACCTTCTTCCTGGAAAAGGGCAAATAAGACCAAACCATACAAAATAAACAGAATATAAAACATTTTATTACTGAGAAGTAAATTCCAGTGAGATGCCAACTTTGACATTCAACTGATTCTTTTTGTTTTGAATCCAACAAGTGCTGAAATCTCTTGACTTACAAAGGTAAGGATGAGCAGAGAGTATCAGAGTTCCCATGGCTCACATTGCAGATGAAAGCAGGCTCTCTTCAAGGAACGGTAGAATTCTTTAAAATCCTTCAGGTTGAATCAATGTCCCAGTATTTTCTTTTCTTTGTCCTCAAGTCAATTGGGCAATCTTATGAAAAGCCTACATCATTGATATTATCTAAGTGAGCATGAGACAGATTATGAATTTATTACCTCTCTGAATCTACCTAACTTTTGAAATTATTGAACAGAACCAACCTCCAAAAGAAATTCTGTAGTTTCTTTGAAGGTATAACTGACTTCCAATTACTGAAAAGCAGACACAGGCACACACAGACACACACAGACACACACACACACACACACACACAAAGACGTCTCTCCTCTTGGCTATAGTCAATGGAAGTTTTTCTTCAAATATATGAAGTTTCATAACAGTACAATCTTTTCTTCCAGAGTGGAAACTTACTTTAATCAAGAAAGGCTACAGGTTTGTTTTGGATTTCACTTTCCACACCCCTGCACCAGTGGGAGTCAGAACAATGATTTCTAGGTTTTATCTTGAAAATTTTACTTTATTGATAAGGTCAGATACATGCAGCAAGTGAGTCAATAAATAAGGAAATTCTTCCCAAATTGCCTTTAGAGATGGGTTTTTTTCCCTTTCTCACCATAAAGAAAGAGAGAGAAAGAAAAAAAAGAAAAATGAAGTTCATTCAAGTGTTTTAAGAATTCCCCTGGTAAGCCAAATGATTTCTGTGCAATAATAATAGTCACATTTTACTAAAATTTCTTGAAAATTGTCTTAAGTAGTGATTTTCAAGGTCTGGGGCTGGTAAAGATAACAGTTTGCATGGGAATAAGCCAAGATTTCTTTAAATCAAATTATCTGACTCTAGAAAGCAATGAATAAGAGTAACTTTTTTTCATCAAAACACCAAAGTCCTATGTGTTTTATACACAAGTTACTCTCTTTCCTAAATATATGTGGCCCTCTGGAGTATCTTGGCCTGATTCAGAACAATCCATTTGGTAGGAAGAAATGTCATATGGTCTTCCACGGGCTGCCAGAGGAAGTCAGGAAGAGCCCTTCTTTCTTAACTGAGAGATAAGGGCCTTCCTCAGCATATATGAGCTATCACATCCCCATACCTCTTTTTGTCTCCTTCCATTTACCCAATTTCCAAAGTCTGCCCTTGTCAAATGAATGAAGAAGAAGATTTTCATGCTGGTTTTTTTTTTTGTTGTTGTTGTTGTTCCTTTATCTCACACTTTAATAATTCAAATTTGACCTTGGGATTTGAAGAAATAAATTACTTAAAATTTACATATAGGTGGGGCTGGATCTCATCCAAATAATCATCTAAGAGGCACACTATATAAAACAAAGCAACTTTATAAAACAAAGGAAGGAAAGACAAGGAAGGTGACATGGAACTGTCATTTACCACCTTGAAAAACCTAGGGAGACAAAGTGGAAGATATGAGAGTTCTTCTCTGTTCAGTTCTTGGGTATCCTTATAATAACAGCAGCTGCTATGACCTATTCCTCATGGAGTAATAAGACTTTATATTCATGGAATTTTCCTTGTCAAAGAAACCTTTTCCTTGCTATCAGTCACTGTGAATCTCCAATGTGGTTACTAATAGAAAGTCAGCCATGATTCATGGAGTCTATTTAATTAGTTTTATATTATTGTATGATTTTTGAATGGTTATCCTATGCCAGATGCTGTGCTAATCAAGGAACAAACATTGCTTAATACTTATGAAAATCCTTGACGTAGGTTCTATTGTTATCTCCATTTCATACATGAAGAAAACGAAGTTCAGAAAAATTAGGTAGTGTACAGGCAGAACTAGGATTTTGTTCTAGATTTATCTCACTTCATAATCATCAGTCCTAGCTGCTGCGCGTTACTACCTCCCATGAAAACATCTGTGTTCATCTGGCAGGCAAAAACCAAGAGGTAGTTGCCTGCACCAGAGAAACCTGTGGTTCCCATTCAGTTTGTTTTTGAAAAAAAAAAAAAAAAAAAAAAAAAGGAAAAATCTCTACATTCGTTCCAAAATATATGCTCTCCCTAAGAGATCCTTGGACTTTTAAGTATTGTTTAAACCCCGAATAAACTTGCAGCCATTCATGGTATAGTTGCCCATGTGAGAAACCACTGAGTCACACATCACTGCCTAGAACCAAAAACCTCTGTGCTTGTGACTTCCAGTTTACGGTTAATGCCATTTGTTTTTCCTGCACATGGTATGTTACTACAAATGACTCCTCCCTCCTGGTTGGTAACTGCAGAAGCCTCTCAGTAAGCCTCACTTTAAGTGCTCTGGAGGTAAGCGTGATTTATGAGATCCTCCAGAGCACTTCCCCCCAAACCGAATGTCATGAATGCCACATAGTCTGTATTTTAAGCCAAGTGCATGTTCCATATATGGTGCCAGTTTATCCAACTTTTGGGATTGAAATAGGATTAGACAAAAAAAATTACATGTACATTGTTACTAAGTGCTCTTTGCATATTAAAAAGCAGCAGTTGTAAGAACTCAAATACCCCTGTCCTGCAGTCTTCACAAAACAGTCCAGGCACTGTGTGTGCTGCTGCTCTGTAAGACTGGGTATCCAAACAATGCCCTCTTACTGTTCAATGGGCAGAAATCAGAGAGTCTGAAAGTAATTTTAGAAAATGAATCTCCTTATACAGAGGGAAATCCCTCCCCTCCTATAGCATAAATACTTCATTAAGGGACATCTCTTCTGCCAAATTGAGATAATCCAGAAAAAAAAAAATGTATCAACCAAAACAGGTTTCGGTCTCTAGTTTCAAACCTTCCCAACAAGGAGACTCAGGTAGTACAATTTTCCTAGAGCACACATTTGATATGTTTCTTTTCTAACCTAAATCACAGAAACTTGCCTTGATGAAGGAAGATTTTTTTTTTTTCCTCCAAAGGGTTTGCCTGTCAAAACTGGCTTACCACTTTATAATCTTTCATTGCTTCACTAAGTTCCTCCTGCCCCCTAGGGAAAGTCTAGCCCAGCTTGTTTGCTGACGTCAGAGATTTCAATACAAATGTCCCCTTTTGTCCACAGGAAAAATAATAAGACGTGGGGCGCCTGAGCCACATCCAGGCATTAAGTCTGTTTACTGAAGACGGTCATTATTCTGTAATTCTCTCTGCTAATGTTGTGTGGGAACAAAGCCTTTTGGCTCCCTGATGCTAATGAGCTTAGGGCATTTCTCTTGTTTCAGTTCCAAGGCAGGGACTTTTCTTATTTTCCTTTCCTGTCACCTTCAGGTGAGCTAATCAGCAATGAGCAGCCACTGCTTTTGGAGCCGGAGAGTTTCCAGCTTCCCTCCTTCATGCTGCCGCCTTTCGCCAGGTCCCTTTCCTTTCCCAAGTCATTTTTGGCTCACATATCCATTGTGTTTGGCCTCCCATGTGGATGCCTGATAGCTTTCCTCCTGGAAACTGCTCTGTGGGGATTTCTTTTTGTTTTCTGAACATGACTTTTAATTACACTTGGATTATTTGGCCATCAGCTGCTATGTAAAGCCTGAGTTAGTGCCACCTAACAGCGTTAGGGTAGAGAGTGGCTAGTGGCCAGAAAAGGGGCCTTTGCTCTTTACTCTGAAATGGGCCATCTGTGGAAAAGCAGGGGCTATGGAGATAGTCCCTTATATACCTGATCCAAGCTCTGCACGTAGCGCATGAGTCCTACCTGCTAGGCTTGGCAAGGAGAGACTTTGACATATTAAAATTCTTCAGTATGTTCTCATTCCTCACTGTAGCATCTACAATTTTCAAACATTTCCATGGGAAATATGGACTTGTGGCTCTAAGTGGCATCTTGTACTCCAGATACATATTTGATTAATGGAGAAATTGTGCTTTGTTCATTGACATCTGGGTAGGGTGTATGGCCTTAAACAAGTCTCCCAATTTATGTGATTTCACTGATTGTGTGCAGGGGAATCTTATCTCAATCATCTTAGAAGAGTCTTTGAATTTTCATGTCTCCTTGGAGTTCTCACATTCTAGCACATTAGCTTGATAACTATAGACATTTAGAAGATGTTTGCTAACAAATCAGTGATAAAGCTCATTAAGAGCAATGTAAGATGAAAAATATTTTTAGGAAACTCGCTTTCAAAGTTTAAGGTCAGAATCTTCAAAAAATACTTCTTTTAAAAATGAACATTATAGTCTAGAAACATTCACAATAAAATTTTCACTTTATCTCTCATTTGGAAAAACTAAGAGTAGTCTTGTTCTCTGGTAGAGAATTACAAAAGAAATTATCAAGCTATCAAAACCTGCCATTTAATGTAGATTTTAAAATTATAGTCTAAACATTTATTTGACAAGACATATTTTGATATTTGTTTTTTTTTATTTTTAGTCTTATTTTTTTAAATATCTTTCCATCACTTGGAACTGGGTCTTTTTTTTTTTTTTTTACTTTTTTTTAGAACTGAATCCTAATGCATCATTTACTTGTTTTGTAGAAACATTTATTTCTAATTCCTATTAAATTGTATAAGAGGAAAAAATATGCAAATGTAGCCAGATTTTAAAAATCCCTTAGCATGCATTTTGTAATTTATCACAAATTCTTATCCATTCAGTTGTATAAGGTGACAATTTTTTTTTTTTTCTGGTAGTTCAAAAGATACCTCAGGGCCCCATAGGAAATCCATACTCACCAAACAAAAGCAGTATAGTGTCACAATCCTGGAATAGATAACACATATAATAAGGAGAAGTAAAGGCAAACACATTTCTTTGATTTCCCTGTGGACACTTCTGGTCATGGTATTTAAAAGGAGCAACCCAATGGAAAATGTTTTTCTTGAAAAACTCAAATATCTAATACTAACATTTACCTGGACCTGGATTCACCTTTGCAAGCTGTAACTGACTGATCTTATAAACTTGAAACATACCCAGTAAGTTCAAGGTGACGTCTGTCTGCACACTCCTTTCCTCTCTGCCTCTCTAGGTAGTCTGTGTCAAGGTCTTTTGTTATGTGGAAACTAACCTGCCAAAGAAGCCAAGGGAATTGTTCACTTAACACTAGTATTTTGGCTAGGCCCAGAAAAGAGGTTTCAGATTAAATTTTTAAGATATTCGTTTGATCACTGGCCTTAATACAACTAAAATGGAGCTAAACTTGTCATTTTGACTCGTTCAGGTACAATGAATTAAGGTGCTCTTTTTTGCTAGTTCATGTCACAAACTAGTATTGACTGCCCACCATGTATTAGGAGCTGGTAGGGAGGAAAAAAAAAAAAAAAGACTAGATTAAATATATTCTCTGCTTTCAGGTGTACACAGTCTGCTGAGGGGGACAAACACAAATATTTCTGAAACATCATGGAAATGAATGAATAGCTGTACGTTGAAAGCACCACAGGGATGGAGAGAATAGAAGAAATGCAGTGAAACCAAATGTCAATATCAATCAACACTGATTTTCTAAGTATTTTCTAGGGAAAAAAAAAAGATCATTTTAACTTCGAAAAATAGGAGGAATAAGCTATGTTCAATTTGCTTATATGCAGTGGGGACAGGACTGGTCAAAGAAGCAGAGAGAAGATCAGGAGAAAAGAGACAAAGCCTAAAAGCACATGATGTGTTTAGCAACAAACAGATTGGTGGTGCTCGACTATAAACTGTATAATAGTACGTTCTGAAAGATGTTGCTAGATAGATAAGTCCAGCAATAGAGAGTCTGTATATATAAACACTATAAATGTTATCCCAAAGGTGATTTACGCTAAGGAAAAGCCTTCAAGGAAGGGAGTCAATCATCACATTTGTGTTTTAAGATTAATTCTTCAGTGGTTCTGTGGAGAGTGGTTTGGTGTTACAAGAGGATCAGGAACCGGTGAGTTTACTTCCGAGGTCCCGAAATCCAGGCGTGATAAACAGGGTGGGCCTAAACTAGAGAAAGGGCAGGAGATGAAGAGAGGAAATGGAGGGCTACTTAGAAACCAAACCCAGCAGAACATGGTGGTTTGATAAAGGGACAAAGGAGAAGGCAGAGGGAAATTTTGATCTCCTGTGTGTAGCTTGAGGACTGACTAGATCTCTGTGATACAGATATAGCATCAAATGTTTGTTAAAGTCAGGTGTCTCACTTTTATACCTCTGCCCAAATAAATGGCATGTAATAGATGAAATACTTTCATGAAAGGTGGTAGTTGAGCTAGGCCTTCAAAGATGAATACTGTGGTAATTGATGGAGACCAGAAATTATTTAGACTAGTGAAATTAAACCAAGTAAACTGAACATTAGAACCTATGAGTACTAATGGTGAGAGATGACACAAGTGCTGATCTTGAAGAAACAACCATATAATGCCAACCGATCTGTAATCTATAGGTAAGAAAGCAGTTGTTTACTTAGGTTTTCACTATTTTTCCTTATCAATAAGGACAAGACATTGTGAGAGAAGTAGTTTAGGGAAGTTCTCTTGTGCAATCCCTATGATGAGAGGAGGGAGGCTACTGCCAAGCAATAAAAATATGACACATTGAGATTGTGGGACAATAGGGACTTCACTATGGGGGCTGGTAATAGAAATGATGAGCAGGCAGAGCTGGTGGTTCAATTGAATTGGTCTTTAAGAGAGGGAGTTCGAGAGAGAGAGAGAGAAAAGAGAGGTTTCTTCTATTTTGGTGGTGTTGTACAGGCTTTAGCAATCCCATCATAAGGTCCAAGGGTGAACCATATGTTAACTACATTCCCACAACAGAAACATTGATTTCTCCCTGGCAGTGATAACTGGCTACCCAGGTTTGTAAGATGCTTTAACACTTTTAACAGGACATCACCTACAAGACACAGAGCTAGCCAAAATCCCTTTCTATGCCAATTTTACCTTTTTATTCTAGTTGTCTTAATTGTGAAAACACTACTGTAATACCAGTAAGGGCTTTTTTTTTTTTTAACTTTAAATTTTTTTTAAATTTTTTATAAACATATATTTTTATCCCCAGGGGTACAGGTCTGTGAATCACCAAGTTTACACACTTCACAGAATAAGGGGGGTTTTAAGAAGAAAAAAATTTCTTCCAAAATTTTACTTCCCATATATAAATTATCTTTCACATTATCTTCCAGTTACGTTTTTTGTTCAAATACTTTTTTTCTGAAGTTCTCTATGTATTCTACACACAATTCTTTTGCTCTCTTTCCCACTGACACGTGTATTTTCCATACTGCCATTACTATCTCCTGCATACCATGAATCATGTATTTACATTGTAATGCTTACAGCTACTCTTTCCCTGAAAAATATTTCAGTTGTATATTGAAATGCCTACATCATGGGCCATGAAACATGTAATAGTAAACATCTTTATATGCCATCATGTAGCCCTCCTTTTTTTTTTTTTAAGGACATTTGTCCAGAAGAAATAAAATGAAAAACACAAAGGCAAGCCACACACATAACTTCACATTTCCTAATACCTACATTAAAAAGGTAAAAAGAGACAGGGAACACTAAATCTAATAACTTTTTTTTTTATAAAATATTTTATTTATTTATTTGACAGAGAGAGATCACAGGTAGGTAGAGAGGCTGGCAGAGAGAGAGGGAAGCAGGCTCCCCGCCGAGCAGAGAGCCCGATGTGGGACTCGATCCCAGGACCCTGAGATCACGACCGGAGCCAAAGGCAGCAGCTTAACCCACTGAGCCACCCAGGTGCCCCTCTAATAACTTATTTGATCCAATACCTTTAAACATTTCATTTGCACATATGACCAAATTAAAGTTTCTAAGGAGATACCCTATATTCTTTTTTAAAAATTGTCTTTAAAATCCAAGATGCATTTTACTCACTTACATATGATAGCACATCTCAGTCAGACTAGCCAAACAGCAAACACTCACTGTGGCTTATGGCTGCTGTGATGAACAGCATGATTTCAGTGTATTCCCTAAAGAGACATTCATAGTCATAGGACCAGAAGTTCAAAAATTTGAGCAATGTTAAAACTTTTGCTTCATATATTTACTTATTCACTTTCCCAAGTAAATCTGTCAACTTAAGCTGTATGTTTATTTTAATTAGTTAATTAATTCAATATTTCCTATATATAGATCCTGAGCCAGATGTTACCAAAAAAGTCCTACAAACAAAATATTTTCATTCAACTCCAAAATGAAGTCACACAGAAGGGTGGGTTGAGATGCCATAGCTTTACTTCAGAATCAAACACAACCAAGTGTTATGTTGTAAAAGTTAAATAAACACATAAATAAACTTACGAAATTTAAAATTTGGTCAATTTAAAAAGCATCAGGAAATATACTCAGCATTGTTTATAATTTCTTATAAAAATTGTAATTTAATTGTAGGCCATGATCATAACAGCAAAAGAAATCTATACAACGTAACAGCAAAAGAAATCTATACAAATATAATCAGAGAAAAACTGTTCAGTATGGCCAATCCAGATAATTCCAGTCCACCCCAAATAAAACATGTGTCTTCGTCCTACCCCTCCAGATGGCTGGCATCTATAATTCCCAGGAGCAAATACCGCTTTGCCCAGGTAGATGTTTTCAAACCGCGCAAAGCTGGGGCTGTTCCACTCCACAGGCATGAATTGCCAATCCTATCATAGCAGCTTCCGCTTGAATTTTCGGCTGTAATTGTTCACATTCTTGCAGTACTTATGCTACGAGGGCAACAGCATCAACAAACAGAAGCATTTGCAGTTTCTCTCCATCTACTGGGAAACCGCCTTCCTAATCAATTCTCCTCAGCAAATGCTCCAGGACAGTAGAAAATTCCTTGGGCGAGAGATAATACCACCCAAGGGAAAATGCATTTATAATTGATGTGGTAAAAAGCTGTCAGACAGACATGGGTTTTCTCAACCATTTTTGTAAACACTGTTAGCAGCACTTCCTACAACAGCAGAAGTCTATAGCCTCTCTACCTCTGGGTAGAAAATTGTCTGCAGTGAGAAAAAACCCACCTGCCACATATTGTGCTGCTGCCTATCGGAGTCCCCCCAAAACTAAATCATTACTGTGCGTACTCATGGCTCACATTTACCCAGCTGTACATTTCTTTAAAGTGTGCTTTTACATGAAATGCTTGATTTACGGCTGAGTACATTGCCAAGGATGGGGAAGAAAGAGAAAAATGGAAAGGAGCTTTATCCAAAATTGAGGTTTTCTTCTTAAACGGTCTTAGAAGTTATCAGGAAAAGGACATGGTTTGCCATATTTGGGGATTATAGAAGATTTCAGAGATCTGTGCCTTATGTACAGCCAGGTATATTCTGCAATTGGCAGAGTTTTACAAAGCTAATGAGTTTAAATGATTTCAGCTATCAGATGTGAAAATTCTAACTGTATACATGGAGTCATACTCTATTCTTACTTCACTTGTGTCTGCTTTCAGGGAACCTTAAGAAAGAAAACAAGTAAGTTTTCTTATTTTCTTATATCTGCATAGTCTCAAAAGTCAGCTGAAATAACTTATCTATTACATAAGCTTACATATAAGCTTAAATAGAATTCAAGGTGGTTTTCACCTTTCCAAGGATATTGAATTTTGAATTATTGCATAATTTTGCACGTGTGAGTACAGTTGAAAAAAACATACATACAACATTAAAAGTCATACTTGAGTTTGAATCCTAGTTTTCCGCTCATGTTTTGATTCTGAGAAAATGATTCAATCAGTCTGACCTTCCATTCTCCACCTGATAAATGGGACTAATAATATCTCCCTTTAGATAAAAGATGTGGAGAAAGCAAACAATTATTTGTAGGTAAAGTGCCTCACATATAGTAGGCATTTAATACACAGTGACATTAAAATAATATCAAATGTATGATTAATTTCTGGCTTATTGTAGGATTTGAGTTGAGTCTCCCATCAGCTACATTAACTTCATGGGAGTTTCCTTTCCAAGATTACTTTTGGGAATAAAATTCAGTATCACTACTGGTTTTAGTTTGGGTAAAGGACTGGCATCAGTCTTGAAACTGTCCAGTTGGGATTTTGATTTTATACCATAGTTTTTTATTACTCACTTGTCCCATGTATTTAATTGTGTACTATTTTTAGTTTATCTTAAATCCATGCCTGTCTATCTCCACTGTTTAAATGCAAAACAGACAGCAGTAGAACCCAGAAGACCATATGCAAACTATGGCCAAAGCAATACTTTCCTTTTTCATGGTTAACTCTGCCCACACCCTTTCTGAAATTGATCTGATGAAATTTAGATTTCAGCCAATAGAAAGAAATTGAAAGCTTAATTATTGTCAAAAAATAGTCATCTGGCTGAATTTGTTCTCCCAGAAATCGTATAATAAAGTAGTCATGGGAGCACAGATTGTGGAGCCCGACAACCCAGGTTTGAATCCCAGCTAGGTTATTCACTAGTTGTATGATCTTGGGCAAATAACTTAATATCACAGTGCCCCGGTTTCCTTACTTATAAAGTTTGGTGTCCAGGCAGTAAGATAGATGCTGAAGAAGAACAGTTTTTTTAAAGATTTTTGTTTATTGGAGAGAGAGTGAGAGGGAGCATGAGAGGGGCTGGGGTGTTCAGAGGGAGAGGGACAAGCAGACTCCCTGAGTAGGGAGCCCAATGTGGGCTCAATCTCAGGACCCTGAGATCATGACCTGAGCTGAGGCAGAAGCTTAACCAACTGAGCCACCTAGGCACCCCTCAAAAATGACAATTTAACAGAGTTTAATAAAAGGAATACTTATAAAGTTATGAGCAGGCTTAAAGAAACCTAACAAGGGGTAATAATACATTCTGACAATTGAAAAATCTTACTCTTTCTAAGTCTTAAGAGGCCAGGGAGAGAATGGCTAATGGAATCTTAGGAGAGTTATTGCTGTAGGAGTGGGCCAGCTATGGAGGTGTGGGCTTGGTAGAGAGATGTATATATGGTCAGAATGCAGCCTGGCATAAAGGAAGCTGATGGAGTAAAAATATTGACCTTTCTCTCCTCCTGCTCTCTCATATATTGCTGGTATCTCTTACTGACTGGCTTTAAGGACAAACCAGAGGGCAAAGAGATTGAAGCAGGTGAAGAAAGAAGGAGACATGACATAGGATGGCTAAGGACGAATATTCAGTGGAGTAAAAGTATCTATTTCATGACATTTTTATACGAATTAAATGTGTTAATATCTATCAAGCACTAAGAATTGCACCTAATGCATAGTAAGGATTATATAAGGTTGTTTTTTTCAACAAAAACATTTAATATTAGCTTTACTATTACTGATAACTTCATACGTGAACAGACTAAAGATAGCTCAAGATTCTATAAGAATGGGATTGTCTTATCTTTAGAAAAAATTAAAATCTTTATCATAAAATTTAGGAACAAGATACTAATTTCTGAGATACCAGAAAGTTTCTGTAGACCTCAAGAAGGAAAAGGAAAAGAAGCACATGAGTCCACATATTTTGGCCAGGATTACATTGGCTATTTTAGCTTGATTATTCTTTGTTTAATAGCAGGTACTCACACTAAGAAATGAAACTATAGTTAGGTTGGCTGAAAGAAGAACAGGAGGGAAATATAGAATTTGCCAGACTGAGTGCTTCAGGCTCAAAGAGGAGCAGGGTCTTAGAGGAGATTGGTCAGCTTTGCCTAACATGACATTAGCAAGAGGTTTGAGAGCAAGCTCACAGCAATACTAATGAATCCGTTTCAATTAGGTAGCTACCTAAGTGCAGGCAATGTGCTACATGGGCCAAACATATGTCAATACCCTGAACACAGTCCCAGATTTTCAGGTGTCATTATTTTGTTGGGAAGCAAACACAGATAGAAAACTGACCATGCTAGGAAGACATGAAAATATTTTAAATTAGTGCTATTGGGAATAAGTGCTGGAGGATTTTGGCATCTGAGGGTCTCCTCAGAGGAATGGGGTTAAAGACTTATTGGAAGAATAGAAGAGATAATTTGGGGGAAGGGCTTTGGTTACAGGATGGTCTTTTTAGACAGAAAAAAGACGGAAAGGACATTTATAATGATGATGGAGTTGAAAAGTAGAGGATTGCTATTTGTGGAGACTGCAAAATATGCACAAAAGCATGCATATTGCAGGACAAAGCAAATCAGACTGGTCCAACAGGAACAACTGGGAAGAAGACATGACTAAGTCTGAAGTGATAACACAGACCCAGAAAATATAGTATTTTTAGTACAGAGCCAAGAGTTTTGTCATGTCCTATTTTCTCTTCAGCTAAAGACATAGCTTGAGAAGTTGATTTCCCTATTGGCTTTTAGATGTGGATACAAACACATTAGTTCTGGGCTACCTATATCTGAATCAATGACTAACACAGAGAAATCCATGCATGCTAACTGGTTCATATACACCATGTATTTTCTGACTTGTAGTTTGGAATTTATTGATCCCTCTCAACTTTCTATCTACTCTGTGATAGACAGAGAAGTCGATGTAACTATATTAGAATTGATCTTGTATTCAAAAAGCTAACCTCGAGCCAATACTAATGGATTGGGGATATAGAACCAAAGCTGGACATGAGTGCCTGTCAGTCCTGCATTGGGAATGATGTTGTTTGGAATGATGAAGTACAAGACAAGAGAAGACTGCAATCTTGTAGTTAGCCTGCTTGGTTAATGCACATGACACTTAGAACCTATCCAGTCTATAAATGCAGATGAGTGCTTATGCCTTGCTCCTCTCTTCCTGGGGGGTGAGAAGCATCCCAAATAATATTATGAAACAGCAAACCAAAACATTCCATTGCCATTCTTTCCAGTGGAAGATTCTGTAAAACCTGTTACCTTTCTGTGCTTAGGAGTTAGTTGGGGAGAGAATAGCTCATGATGGGATAGATACAGACTTTGAAGAAGACAGACATTATCACAAGACAAACACCCCAAGAGAAAAATAAGAAAAAAAAAAAAAGAAGCAGGCATTACAAAATAGAAAATCTAAATGGGACATAAACATAAGAAAAATCTGCTTAATGTCATTATTAACCAGGGGTTTGCAAATTAAAGTGCGTTGAACATTTTATGACCACAAAATGAATAAAAATTGAAGTCTGAGAATTCCAAGTGTTGATAAGGTTTTGAAGTGATGAGAATATTCATATATTGTCACGGGGGTATAAATTAGTACAACTGTTTTGAAAAACAGTGTGTGATTACCAAACACAATTGAAGATGGGTGAATCCTATAACCCATAAATTTGATTCCTGGATATATATCCTAGAGAAAGTAATGTATGTGGACCAGGAACTGTGCACTTTTTTGGAGCATTTTCTGAAGAGCAAAGTATTAGAAGCAATTAAGAATTGTCCATTAGTTATAAAGCAGATAAATCAATTTTAGTATATTCATATATCATAATAAATACTACACTATACACTGGTGAAACTGAATGGGCTGTAGCTACCTAAAATAGATGAATCTCAAAAATACAATGTCTATTGAAAAAAAGAGTATATTTACTTTTTATTTAAAGAGTGTGTTTCTACTTTTTTTTTTGAATTTTTTTTAATAATTTTTTATTTTTTATAAACATATATTTTTATCCCCAGGGGCAAATAAAAATTATTATGATGAACTGAAGTAAACGATAATACTGATTTGGGATCTATTAATATGTGAGGAGTGGTACCCAGGTGGCTGAGTTGGTTAAGCATCTGACTCTTGGTTTCAGTTCAGGTCATGCCTTAAATGGAGAGTTTGCTTCTCTCCTTCTCCCTTTCCCTAGGCCCCTTTCTGCTCATGCTGCTCTCTTTCTCTCCCTCTGTCTCTTTCTCTCTCGAATAAATAAATGAACCTTAAAAATTTATATGATGAAACTACTTTTAAAAAGCAATGTAGGGGCACCTGGGTGGCTCATTCAGTTAAACGTCTGCCTTCATGGGGACCTGGGTGGCTCAGTGGGTTAAAGCCTCTGCCTTCAGCTCAGGTCACTATCTCGGGGTCCTGAAATCAAGCCCTGCATCGGGCTCTCTGCTCAGCGGGAAGCCTGCTTCCCCCCTCTCTCTCTCTCTGCCTCCTCTCTGCCTACTTGAGATTTCTCTGTCAAATAAATAAATAAAATCTTAAAAAAAAAAAAAAAGTCTGCCCTCAGCTTGGGTCATGGTCCGGGGTCCTGGGATCTAGCCCCACATCCTGCTCCCTGCTTCACCAGGAGTCTACTTTTCCTTCTGCCTAGCGCTTTCCCTGATTGTGCACTCTTTCTCTCTCTGACAGATAAATAAAATCTTAAAAATAAAAAGGCAACAAGATGACTAATACAAAACTTAAAGTAGTAGGAGAGAGGAGAGAGATGTAATCAGTGAGGGGCATACTTGGGATATATTAAATTCTTCCCATGTTCTGTATCTAAAGTTGGGAAGTAGGTAAATGTTTCTTTCCACACTAAAAAGTAAATTCATTCTCCTCTCTTTCTGTGTGTCTTTCTGTACAACATGCATACATACATGGATACAAATATATGTATATACAAATGTAAATATATATACTCACTTTTCTATGGAAGATATATTTAATAGTAGAAAGCCTCTTACATTCATTACATGAATCTGGAAAATAGCCAATTTGTGTTGGGTTTTTACTCACTTGGGAAGAAGTGCATGCTCTTATTCCATTGGTATAAGTTGTCCATTTCCCACACAGAACAAACTGAAAGCACATTTTGCCTTTAGTTGTCTTCCTATTCTCTTCATCACCTAAAATCTTCTTGAGTTTTCCATTCTTACTGGTTTTTTAACTCACTTCAAAAAGATTTTTACCTCATATCTCCACTGAAACTTTTTTCCTAATACCAACCACATCCATTAGCAACATGAGTCATTATTTCTTATTCCTGGTCTTATTTGGTGTACCCATTTTAGGCATTACATTGATTACTTCATCTTCTGTGAAGCACTTCACTTGACTTCTGAACACCTCTCAGTAATCTTAATTTTCTGGTTTATATTTTCAGTTTCTTTGGCTAATTCCTCTCCAGTGTGCAACGTCTTAACTTTGAAATGTCCCAGGTGTGGTCCCAGAATTACTTCTCTATCTACACTCACTTTGGATGAATTCTCCACCAGTACCATTGTTTTAAACAACCATCTACATGCTGAAGGCTCTAAAGTCTTCTTTCCAGTCTGAAGAAACTTCAGACTTATAATCAAGTTCCTACTTTTTTTATCCATTTTTCAATGGCGTTCCTTCCCCCAGTGTGTTCTTCTTCCTGAATCCTTGTCAGGACATGGTGCCACCATTTACTTAACTATTAAAGCCAAAAAGTAGATATTCCTTGATTACTTTTTCTCACTCTCAGTATTCAATCCATCCTATTGGCCTTAACTTCAAAATTTATCCCCAAACAGATAATTTTTCACCATATCTATAATTACCACCATAGTTCAAGTTTCCACATGTCTTACCTAGACTATTACAGTAGTCTGTTGTGTCCCTACTTCTGTCCTTCAGTCCTGTACTTTCCTCCTTCAGTCTGTTTTTCACAAAGCAGCTAGGAGGAATCCTCTAAAAGATGAATCAAATGATATCAACTTTCCACCTAAAACCTTCCTGAGGTTTTTCATCATATTTTGATTTAAATTTAAGGTCCTTAACTTTAACTCACTGCTGCTGTATTTGACCATCCGGCTAACTCTTCAGCCTCATCAATCACTCTCTCTACCTCACTGTGCTCTAGCTTCATTGGTTTTTTCCTCTTTCTCCATTGCAGGGAAAAAAAGAAATCCTATATTAAGATTTTTATACTTACTAATCCTTCTGCTTTTTATAATCTTCCCCTAGTTATTTGCAAAACTATCTTCCTCTGTTAGGTCTGATTTCTTCCTGCATGTTATATGGGTCTTCCTTGACCACTTTATTTAACAAAATGTCTATAAAACTCTCTATCCTCCCACTCTGCTTATTTTTTCCTTAAGGATTTTACCACTCCTTGACATAACATTAACTTCATTTTTTGTTTGTTTCTTATTATCTATGTCTCCCTCTAAAATAAAAACTTCATGGAGACAGAAGCTATTTTTGTTCATTGCTATATGTTCAAGACTTAGAATGGTGCTTACTATATCGTAGGCACTCAATAAATACTTGACTGACTGACTGAATCTCTGGATGAAGTGGGTATATCGTTATAAAATTTGGTTTCAAATTTGTGTTACAATTTTTTTTCTTTTTAGTCATTCTCAGAGGAGGCTCATCAGTTGCTCATAATCTCTAGGTAAATTTAGTATAGTCTGGGTAACTATTAGTGGACAACTCTCTGGATAAACAATTCTAATAAATTAATACTTAAGCACTTAAATCATATTTGTTTCCTCTTTTAAATGTCTTGTATTCTTAAATGTGAACCAAGTTAGTGATCATAATTGATCAGGACAGACTCAGTGGATCCTGACTCATGACTTGCCACATGATTGATTATGCAGCCCTCTCACAGTCACTATGAGAGTGTGATATACACAATAATATGCAATATAAACTTGGACTCCACTATGACCCATCTATGATCCAAGATTACATACACATCATGCTGACTTTTTGCCCCAGATTATTTTGATGAGTAATGATTTGATTGAGGGTAGATTAAACTATTTTTCAATTAGCTTTTTGATAGTTTATTTGAAATGATTTAAAATCTTGTTGACATTTTGGCAAGTGAACACATTGCTTACTCTTTTAGAGTCTTTATTATCTCTATGAGATAAAATGATTCAACAAAGTTAAATTGTCACTAAGTAAAGCTGGGTTTCCACAAGCTTTTTAGGGAACTATTAAAGCACTGAATACTGTAATGAATTTAAAACATATATAATCACATTTAATTAACTGGCAGCCTCTGGAAGAAATCAACATTTCTGATATTCCCTGAGAATATCTTCCTTTCATTCAGTTACTAGGGCCAGTGTTGGAAATACTTGATGCTGGGCATGATGTCTAAATCTCTCCTCCTTAATCCTCATGCTCCTTTCTTTTATTCTGATAATGAAGATAATGCAATCTTGCTAAATGGATCTTTTCAAGATTTATCTGCCTTTATTTTCTGCTCCCACTTAAGTGATCCTGATGAGGGAGCAGGAGGCTGGCTGAGGACACAGCAAAAGCTGGCGCCTTGCACCCCCTCTTCTCCCGCTCCCCTCCATATGTGTGGCATTCCTCAGGCACCCCTGACTGCCATAAAACGATAAATGGTTAACTTGCAGGGATCGCAATCCTGCAGAACAGGAATCTCCCTTGCTCTACAAGATGTCCTAGAGACCTAAACAGGGAGGTTACTTTATCAATAGCACAAATTTCCAGAGGCAAATAACTCTTGGTTCCTGAAGCCCTAATGTCCCCCTCCCACCATAAACTGGAGGAGATTGGGGTAGAAAGGAATGTAAATGATGGCCGGATCATAATGCCCCACCAAGAATCCCCCATTATCTTGATGTTAGTGCCTGACCTAAAGACGACATTGATCAAGCCATAATGGCAAAGACTCCCCCCGCACCTTGTAGACCCTCCCTAGCATGTGAGAACTCTGTCGAAATCCCCCATTCCTTCACCACCTCCCCCCCAACCGTGGGGTATATAACATGCCCACCTTCACAACCCGGGGCAGCAGCAGCTCTTCCTGCCCACGGGTCCTGTCCCCGTGCTTTAATAAACCACCATTTTGCACCAATGACGTCTTAAGAATTCTTTCTTTAGTCATCGGTTCCGAACCTCCTCACCCCACCGAACCTGACTTAGGTTATGGGACTTCATCAATCCCACTGTCATCTACACAAGGATTGCTGTTTCTCTTAAAAGTCTTCACTAATGACATTCCAAGCTGATCTGGCTATATCTTGCTTCCCCTTTTCACACACACACACACACACACACACACACACACACAGGCCTGTAGTTTAAGGTAAAACTAATCTAGGCCTCCTCCACGCAGCCTTGCCTGGTCTTCAGCAGGAAGAAATTCCTTCATTCTCTGAAATCTTAGAGCCTGTTTATATGTGAGCCCCTATATATTTGACAGCTGATCAAACACATTATTACTTTGTAATGTTAATTCTCTCTACACACACAAATGTGCATGTGTCCTTGTGTGTATAAACTCCTAGAAGACATTTGAATTTCCTTGTTAACAAGGACTATCTTTTAATTCCACAAAGTATTCATACATTCATCTTTGTAGGTTTTTGAACCTTTTTAAAAATCTCTGCAACATGCCTTTGCAATTTAAGTGACTGTTGTCTGTGTTTCACTTTGGAGATGAGGTATTCCAAGCTTATTCCTCCTCATTATTTTTGTGGACTTTAAAGGCTGAGAAAGAGGCCCTTTATTTGCTACATCCAGCCTTTTATGATTTAGATGAATCCAAGGGAGTCTCCATTATTCCAGGAAGCTCCCAGTTGCCTTCATGGCAGGAAAAGATGGCATAGCACCACTCTGGCATTCCTTGCATATCTGCCAAAATATTTAGAGGGGATGAAAACAGGAAGTCTAGGGCAGATTAGCTACCTAGTGGTATTAAAAACAAATAAACAAAGGGACAAAATGTGGCAATCCCCAAGAGGAATTGCTACAGAAAGAATGGTGTCCGTGGATTATCCAACAAACTGGAGAATCTGCTAACCTTCCAGCCCTGATTAATAATACAGTCCCCAGGACATGTCTGCTTTCCTCACATCTGTCAGGATTCTGGGTTCACAAGGCATTTTCCCATGATCTCAAATTCCCTTACAGCAGCCTTATGAGTAAGAAAAAGTAGAAATTGTTCCAATTTTTATATTATCTCTATCAAACAATGTTTTCTGATTCACAAGTCACTTTCCCCATCAGAATTTTTTTTTTCTTTTTTTTCCCCCTTTGAAACCTTTTCTTATGAAGTCCTACAAGCCAGGAGTATGCCCATTGTGGCTTCTGAAAGCCTTCGACTGATTGGCTTGCCTCTCAGAACCTCTCCTGCTGTGTGCTTCTTTTCAGCACCAAATAAGTGTCAGACAATTAGAGATGGGACTGGAGATGTGTAAATTGTACTGTCGCCAGCAACAAATTAGTAATTTTGTGATAATACACTGTCCTTGTAACATGGTTAGAGTTAGTACGGTTACCTGCCTCTATTTGTGCTAAAAGGCCATGGGAAAGATT
Source organism: Mustela nigripes (assembly GCF_022355385.1). Lineage (NCBI taxonomy): Eukaryota > Metazoa > Chordata > Mammalia > Carnivora > Mustelidae > Mustela > Mustela nigripes. Next base: position 16,550,861 of record NC_081563.1, on the reverse strand, counting down.
GATGAAGATCCTGTGTGGTAATTCATTTTCCTTCTTGACATGCTCCCCTCAATACTATCCCCCTCCCAAGAAATGAGACATTAACCAGCCCTTGATTGTTGAATGAAGCCTCCACCTGGCCTCCCCAAACTCATAGTGTGTTCCCTGTAGTCCTTACCTGGAAGGCATTGCACCACTGGTGCTGAATTCATTAATTCCTAAGTGTAAGCTCATGACACAGTGAAGAGAATTAACCTTCCACACCTCTTGATCTAGCCTTCTTTTATTCCATGATCAGGGCCTAAATGGAAACTGATAGTGGGTTCAGAAATCTCAGTTATTGCTTTAACTTAAAAGCTCATAAATATGAATGGAGGATATCCTGGCCTTTGTATTTCCTTAATAAGTAGATATGGGAGTAAGTCCTTCACAGAGTTGCTGTTTCCAGAACTGAGGCTTCCCAGACTTGACCTTTCCATAGGAGGAGCATGTGCATTTCTGAAAGATCCTCCCACTGATGGAAACCTCCTCACTTGCCTTGTTACCACTCTGACCACTCTTCTAAGGAACAAGACACAGAAGGAAAAGCATTTACTCTAGAAAGTCCCAGTTAAAGTCTGCCTGGCGTTTGTTACAATTTAATAATGAGGCAGTCTTATAAGTGGGATTGGTCACAATGTTATTGTGATATTGTGATTTATAAGAAATACATTTGGATAACCAAAAATGTTTTTCTCAAACATGTTTAGTTTTTGTCCACAGTTTCTGGCTCACAGCTCCCCAAACACTTGTAATTCCCTAAGTGTTAAGGGCAATAAAGCTATCTTTTTTATGTTAATGAAGATAAGGTTTTGATCTTTTCTTAGGCAGGGAGAGTGGCGGGTAGGGCTTGTTGCCAGGAGGAAATCATGTGATTAGAGGGTTGGAACTTTCAGTCCTACTTCCTACCCCCAGACCTCAGAAGAAGAGGGAGTGGCTAGACCTTGAGTCAGAAAATGACCTTGACTTAAGTCATTCATGACTGTACAATGAAGCCTCAATAAAAAAGATTCAGAGCACTTCTGGATTGGTGAACACATGGAGATGCAGGGAGAGGGGCATGCTTGGAAAGGGTATGGAAGCTCTGTGCTCTTTCCACATACCTTGCCTATATATCTCTTCATGTGGCTATTGATTCATATCCTTTATCATGTCCTTTAATGAACTGATAAATGTAAGTGTTTCCCTAAGTCCCGTGAGCCACTCTAGCAAATTAGTGGAACCCAAGGAAGAAGTCATTAGAACCTCCAATCTTCAGCTTCTGGATCAGAAGAAGAGGTAACAACCTAGGCTTGTAACTGGCATCCAGAGAATGGGCTGAATGGGTACTCTGACAGGACTGAATCCTTAACCTGTAGAATCTGATGTTAGCTCCAGGTAAATAGTATCAGAATTGAGTTGAATTCTTGGACACCTACCTGGTGTCTGTATGTGTGTAGAAATGGCCCCCATATTGGAAATGGGTTAGGGGACCCTAATAGATCCATCAACACAGTATGTGTTACCTAGGTATAATTTTTTTTTGTAACTTTGTGGCAATTATTTCTCCATAATCATGATAAATTTACTACAAACTAACTCCACCACAATTCCTACAGAAAAGTGAAAGTTCCAAGAATAGCTAAGGGAATTTTAAATAAGAAAGGAGAACAACTCTTGCTTTTTTAAAAATTAAGATATTATATAATTATAGTAATGTGTGATAATAATGTAGTGGTAACCAATACATAAGTAGAAGGGAAAAGAGAGTCCAGAGACGCTAACATCTACAGGGAGATGGAATATGATTCGTGTAGTTACAAACCAGTGGGGAGGTGAACTGGTAAAGTAAGAGACTAAAACTAAGTAGAACTGGGAAGGAAATCCCAATCTCATATTCTCAATTTAAAATTCATATCAGATGTAAAAAATAAGAATATTTTTCCTACCTCCCTCCCCTCCTTCCCCCATCCCTCCTTCTTTTAATTTCCTTCTTTTCTTCCTTTTTCCTCTTTTTTTATCTCTTTCCTGTTTCTCTTTTTCTTTCTCCCCCTCTCTCTCTCCCTCTCTCTGTATCATATATACATATGTATGTACCTATCCATCTAGAAAAATTTAGAAAGCATAATGTTGAAGAAAGTGAGCAAATTATAAAACACTATTTAAAATATGTATTATATATATATATAAACATACTCTAAAAGCCCTTGATATGTAACTAATGATGTGTGTATTTGTATTGTAAAGGTAAAGTGTATAGAGTAAAAAAATCAAGCAAAACAAGTGACATACTAACAGGAAAGATACCCATATAATTCATAACAGGATGTACCTCGAGGGAATCAGGGCAGAGAATGGAGCAACAGAAGTGGGACAAAGGATGATACTTATTCCTCGGAAAAAGGTTGCACTTGATGTGACACAAAAAGTTAACAGTTTGTCTTCTGAGTACCAGGTGACAAATACAATGGGTTTTCTCTATTTCAATGAAGAGAGAAAAGAATGTCTCTGCCGACCTACCTGCTGACTAGCATATATATTCTGAATGTTGTCCTCTAATTGACAGAGCTGGATTTACACACACACACACACACACACACACACACACACACACACTACCAGCCAGATTTGGGAGTATATTCAAAGTCCACAAAATTCAGAGAAAATTCTGCTTTTACTCTAACTTTCCTAGTCACTCCCTCCTCAGGAAGAACAGAGAGGAAGCATACTGAGAGGAATGTAAAGTGGCCAGTTGTATATATTTCCCCCTACTTAAAAAAAAAAAATCTCCAATAAACCTTTGATAAATTCTACCTATCTCAGCTATACTGATAAAGATAAGGAAAAGGATTTAGATTTGTTTCACACTGAAGAGGAAAGGAAAGCATTAGATCAAGACTGATGAAAGCAGTGTGTATGTGTGTGTGTGTGTGTGTGCATACGTGTGTGGGTGTTGTGGCAGTTGGGTGGTGGTGGCGGACTGATGAGTAAGGATAATGCTCAGAGGAGGAAAACTTGGTTGGAAAGCAGCAAGAATCCTCTGGATTTTTCCTACAGCTTCTTCATCTGTCAAGCCATGAAACTTTTTCCAGCTTTAAGAAAAGCCAGAGCTGTTGACCCAATGACTCTGAAGTGTTCAGTGGCATTTATGTTGTTCATAGAAGGGGTGTAGCTGGTGGAAGTTGGTTGAAAGAAAAGTTACCAGAATTTTTGGTAAATGGAGGGTCACATAGCCAGAGGGGTTGGTCTTTGTTGTTAGGTGTCTGGGAAAGAGGAAGGCGAGGCAAATACATCTTCCTGGGTATACAGAGGCAAAATGCCCAGTGTTGTAGAGACCAATTTCACTGACATTCTCAACTTTAGCAAAACCATTCATTTTCCTCTTAAATAAGAACTGTTGTCATTTTCTGCGTTGCAAGATAATTAACTAACATGGATAAAGAGCTATTGAAATGTTGAGTGTCATTACCCCAATGACTCATTTTTTTAGAGTAGCTTTGGAACAGGATTGGCAAAGTTTATGAGTTATGGTGCGGAAAGTTTCCAGGGTAGTAAAGCCCTAGATTTCTAACTAAACTGAACTCAGGGTGCAGGGCACAAATAAAACTTAAGGATGACAAGTTTGAAGCTTCTGTCACCTTGTCTGACATTAAGACATTAAGCTGTCAGTAAAGGAGCAATGAAAATTCCAGGTGCTTCCTCAAATCTGTTATCACCCCAATTAATGAAGCAGCTTTAGATCTAACCATCAGCAAAGGATCTGATTCGATCCCCTTTTTTCTCCAGAAGGCGTGATGTGAATCATTTGACCATAAAAAATAAAATTTAGATATTAATACTCTATCATTAAGTATTAACTACGGAAGTTAGCACTTCCTTATTTAACATAAACTATCGAAAATGAAGGTCAGTGGTCTCAAAATTTATTTTACTTGTACAAAAGAAACTATTTCTCCTAAAACAGAAAAGGAAAATAGCATAGTTTATCCAAGCATTTATATTTGAGTTTTAAAAATGATGCCTGTGTTTTAATACAGACTCAGAGTATCAGAGAAGGCTCTGTTGAGAATGGACAATGCCTGGATACAGGGAAGGTGATAAAAAGCAATAGTGCATTTCAGGAAGAGAAGCCCGAGATATAAACAGTGAAAGCTTGCCTTCCCTTCATTTTCTTTATTTTCTCCCCTCGTGTTATTTTAGGAACTGCAGGGAATATGTAGTTGGATCATAAATGCTGTTCAAAGATCATATGGTTAATGTTGCAATTTTTTAAATATAGAAATGGCTTCAGGCTGGCTCTAATTGAGCAGTCTCTGTAAAACATACTAAACCACAGAGAACTTATGCAGAGAAGGATTTTTTAATTTATTTGTATGGCCTCTTTGGAGTGGAGGCGGAGGCACTAACAACTTAGAATGGCATTTTGTTTTGTAAAATCAACATAAATATGGGCAGTTGGATTAGAGGATTAATGGCGCCCTCATTGCCTGATCTTTTTCTTTTTTTTTCCTAATACTCTTTTCAGACAGCATATTGTCCATAAGGGTTTCTGATTATCTTCCCTGTTATGCTTAGCAAGAACTTTGAAAAACTATGAAATTGGACTCAGTAGGTGTTAAAAAAGTTTATTAAATGCTGATGGGAAGCTGTCTAATTCTGGAGATTTTCCAGTTCTAAGGAAATTGCCTTATTTGCAACATTTCCATTCCACTGTTAACTGATTGTGTTTGTATCTTTTAAGTATATGTCACTTGATAGGAAAAAAGAAATCAGAAAGACAAGTTATGACAAAAAATTTTTACTGCCTTTCTCTGTTGCTGTCTTGTTCCTTTGTTTGGGGATGTGCTATTCACCAGAGGACTGGAGTCCTTTATAGGTCTCTGGATTAGTCATTAACACCTTCATGTGGGGGCGAGTACATGAGCATCCTGTGGGGAAGATAACGAGTTTGGGATTTTATTGCAGGGACTGCATTCCAGTTCCCAATTTTTTCTATAGGTCACTCATATTGCAAGTAATTCTTGAGCAAACCATTCCCCATCTGTTCAGATCTTGTTATAACAAAATCAGCCATGACAGATTATGGTACATAAAACAGAATAAACTTTGCCCAGCTGGATGTACAAAGTAAGGAGAGGAGGAATATACAGGGCCCTCTGGCTACAGAATACTGCAGTCGGGAGAACCTTCTCCAGCAGAAAGAGTGAAAGGTATGAAAATGTCATGGGGAGAGAAAAGGAGAGTTGCCTTTTTGGAAATCTACTTCTCACTGCTGATGATTGTAAACAGGCAAATGAGAGCTTTTTCTTCTTTAAGTTTCATTTTATTGTGTGAGAACACACCAGAAGATCGACTCTCTTAATAAATATTTAAGTGTGTAATATATAATTGTTGACTATAGGTATAATGTTGTGCAGTAGGTCTGTAGAGTCTAGTCATCCTGCTTAACTGAAACTTTATGCCCATAAATTAGTGACTGCCCACTTCCCTACCCCACCCCCAGCCCCTGACAACCCACTATTCCACTCTTTGATTCTATGATTTTGACTATTTCAAACACCTTATATTTAAGTGAAATCATGCAGTATTTGTTCTTCTGTGACTGGCTTATTTCACTTAGCATAATGGCCTCAAGTTTTATCCATGTCGTTTCATAAAATGGAGTTTCCTTCTTCTTTAAGGTTGAGTAATATTCCATCGCATTTCTGTACCACAATTTCTTTATCTACACTTCATCTGCTGATGGGGATTTAGGTTATTTCCATAGTTACTTCTCTATCTCAGCTCTTGTGCATAGTGCTGCAATGAACATTGGAATGCTAATCTTTTTTTGAGATCTAGATTGGAGGTCTTTCGAGTGAACACCCAGAAGTGGGATTATTGGATCACATGGTAGGTCTTGTTTTAATTTTTGAGGGACCTCTGTACCTTTTTCTCTAGTGGCTATACTATTTACATTCCTATCAATAGTGTTCAATGGTTCCAATTTCTCTCCATCTTCACCTAGGCTTCTTGTCTTTTGTTTTTTGCTAATTGCTTTGTCTCGATATGCACATCCCCAGGCCCAGCCCTCTGCTGTCTCACCTCAAAAATGTGTTCACAGAGCCTGAGTTCCTCAGTGGGTATATCCCTTTTCAGGGAACACACACTAGGCACTATGGTTGCTGTCACAAGGAGTGATTGAGAAAAAAAATCCCACCATCAGGAGTTGAAAAATCTCTCTAATATATTCTAATGAAAAGGCTGTTTTGTTCACGATTGATCCAAGGATCCCAGAGACTGGCTCTGAAGATCTTCTTTCAACAGTAAGGCAACCATGGGTGCACCTTTGCAGGGACTGTTTTGGAGAGCAGGCTTGTTTATAATACTTTGCTCTGAATTTTTCATCTTTGCACTGAAAGGAACAGCATGAGATGTGGAAGTCAAACTGAAGGTGCCATTTCTGATGTCTGTGCTATGGAAGAAGTTGTGTACAGGCCACCCATAGGCCACCCATGTTTTCCAAGTGCCCTTTTCCAGAGATAAACAGTAGAATCTGGTTGGTGGTGGTGTGACAGAATCCTGCTACTCTCTAATCCTAAAGTAATGGGACTGTTGAGTTCTTTTGTGTGGCATTGGCAAGAAAAGCTGGAGGTCCACTTTCCTTTCTCACTTTGGCAGGCAGTTGTGGATTCATAGACCTTCTTTGGAGAAGTCCATTGACCTGCTCCTTTCCGTCTCACCCAGACTTTCCTATCCCTGTCACCAGGTTCACTCTTTAGTATTCTATAGAACCAGTGAAGTCAGCAGCTGATTAAGTCAGAAAACAAAAGAGCAGATACATCAAAACTGCAACAGTCAAGGAGTTGTTCTGGCCTCTCCTTTTCTACTTTGCGTGCTTCAATTCACTGTCAGCTTCAAAGATGATGAAAAGTCTGTTACTTGCTATTGTGTTTTCATAGTTCTAAGGGTTATTGCTATGTGGTCCTTATGCAGTTCTTTTAAATGATTTAGAGTATTTATTTTGAGAGGCATGTTATGCCTGATCAATAACACAGACTTTCAGGGATGCCTGGGTGGCTCAGTGGATTAAACATCTGCCTTTAGCTCTGGTCGTGATGTCAGGGTCCTGGGATCAAGCAGGGCTACCTGCTCAGTGGGGAGTCTGCTTCTCCCTCTTCCTCTGCCCCCTGTCCCTGCTCATGGTTTCTCCCTCTCTCAAATGAATAAATAAAATCTTCAAGGACAAAAAAGATAAGATAGGCTTTCAGAATTTCAACAAAAAGAAGGTGAGAAGGTGGACTATATAACATTCTCTACTACATTGTTATGTACATTAGTTTTACAAAATGATACGCATATACATCTCATGAACAGAAATGTAATGTAATATGTATATTTATATTTATATTTATTTATTTATTAAAATTTCCTATTTACTTACTGCTCCTGATCTTAGGACATTTATCTAAAGGGATTAAAATGTTTTAAAATATAAATATTTATGCATTTCTTATGAATAATTATTATTTTTAATATTTGTTTTTATTTTTTCTGTTTTTTTATAACTTTTTAAAAATAAATATTTTTATTGTTAAGATGTCAAAGCTATTGATCCTTTATTTTTTTCTTTGAAAATGTAGTCAAATTTATTATGAAAACATATGAACAGAATGTATGATATTTTTATATATTCATTCATTTATTTTTTATTTATTGTTATTAAATTTTTAAATTTTAATTCCAGTTTAGTTAACAGGTATGCAATATAGTAATTCAAAGATACTATGCATTACTCAGTGTTAATTATGATAAGTGTACTCTTTAATCCCCTTCACCTGGGGCACCTGGGTGGTTCAGTGGCTTATGCAACCAACTTTTGATTTTGGCTCTGGTCATGAACTCAGTGTTGTGAGATCAAACACCATGTCCAACCCCACACTAGGCATGGAGACTGCTTAAAATCCTGTCTCTCCCTCTGCCCCTCACGCCCTTCTTTCTCTTCCCCCTCTTTAAAAAAAAAGATCCCCTTTATCTATTTTACCTATACCTTTATGATTTTTAAACTTAGATTATCCTGCTCCATCCAAATATACTTTTACTTTTGCATATATTTCCTATAATTTTTATAGTTAAAAACTATGTTGAATATCAATATGGAATATCTGGTTGGCTTACTTGAATAACCAAACATTTTTCTCCTATCATTTAATAAATTTTCTTTCTCTTTGCCAGTGATTCATGATTTCTCAAAGTTATTAGACAAACTTAAGACATACACAGAAGTACACTATTCTGGCCCACTAACAACTCTTCAGCAAACATGTATTAATGAATAGATTAACACATGGGGATTCCTGGACTACTATCTTTCTATCTACCAGTTCAAACTATGTTTTAATATCTCAAAGGAGAAATTGCTCATGATAACTTCTTAAAATGGTTTATACAGTGACCACTAGCCATTCATTTAAAAGAACATGAGAGTCCCTTTAAGATTAGCACCAAATTGCTACTGGGATTTTGACTTATATTAGGTTAAACCTATTAATTATCACTGTTTTACCCAAAATGATGTTCTGCACAACACTATGTCATATGTTAATAAAGTGCTACCAAAGACATATATTCAATAAGCCTTGGTTAAAGAAAGCTGCCTTTACTATAGATTTACCTATGGCAGATTATCTGAGAATTTACCAACAGTTAAATTTCTGTATGATTGTCCAGTAAAGAAAGTAGCATTTCCCAAACTTCTCTGTGATGAGATGTATGCATATACATGTGTATGTGTGTATATATACACACACATATATATAAATATATATACACATATATAAGTATATATATGTATATATTTCATCCATACTGACATACTCTAAATTGATGTCCTTAACATTGGCATTTGAAAACAAAACCATAAATAAATTTGAAAATAATGTAATTTGTATAACATCCAGCCTTCCTAGTCAGGGATATAATAGTTCACCATTTACTTCCTTTTATTTTTTTTAACATCTCAACAAAGTTTTATATTATTTTATGCTTAGTTCCCATAAGTTTTTTTGAAAACCTTCTAATATATTATTTGAATTTATTATTATGAATAATTTTTCTAGTATATTTTCTAAACAAGTATTGCTAGTATGTAGAAATATGTTCTAATCAATTTTGTATTCAGTCATTTTATTTAACTCATTAATTTTAATGGGTTTTCAGATGGTAGTTCAATGTTCTCTTAGCAAAAAACTATAATATGTACAAATAATTGTGATTTCATCAATTTCTTTCATTTTATATTTTTGCTTTAAATCGTAGTTCTAAGATTATGTTATGTAATAGTAACTGCTGAAGCAGTATAGAGTAGTATAAAAGAGATGGAATAGAAGCACAAAATAAGCATTTAATAAATATTAACTCAGGTTATTGCTACTTTAATAGATACAGTTCTAGTCTTCCACTATTATGGTAGGATGGTTTTTATTTCTTAATTTGATGTGCATAACTAAATTTGTTTTATATGTCATTCAGAACTTTGTACAGATACTTTATTCTTATATTTTTCAGAGGTGTTATTTTTCCCCAGTCAGAATATTCTAGAATTTATTAGATTAAATAACTTTTGGGTGTCCTAGGGATACAGCAATTAAAAAATTTAAAAACCCATGCCCTAGGGCAGCATATATTCTAATGGAAGAAAAACAGATAAAAATAAAATTAAAAAGTCAAATTCAAAGAACACAATATAAATTGGATAGGATAATAATGTTTATGATATATCTAACCAGATTTCAGAAGTGACAATAAGGAAGAGACAATGGCTGATAAAAAGGCCTGAGATACTGAGAGATATCAAGGAGACTCAATGAACCCTAAGAAGAGTAATATGCTTAAAATAGTCATTTCAACAGTTTTGTGTGCTGAAACCAATTATTTGGATTATCTATTAGTTTGCTTCCATTATGTGTCTTCTGTCTTGATTTTCAGATCTGTTTTCCTGGCTCTTCATGTTTCATGACTTTTTATGGTACCAAGAACCATTTGAATGATGCTATTTTCTCCTAGAGACTGTCCACCTAAGCATACAGGGTGAGCAATTAATCATCACAACCGGGGATTAGAATGTTCTGTGTTGGGCTTCAGTATTAGTAAAAATGTTCACCTTTGGATTCATTTGTTTCTAGAATATGGGGTTTTGAATTTAGCTCTGGAAGACTGAGAGATTCACTTGTGTCCTCTAGTTCTAATACTAGCTCTTTAATTTCTTTCCCAGTCTTCAGAAGAGACTAGTCATAGTCAGAGTGTTTTTGGTTAAGCTTTATTTTCAAAATAGTATGAGACCACTAGGCATTTCTTTCTGCCTTTTAGAAGTTTCTGGTCTAGTTCCCTAAACTCCCATGCCACCCAGAACTTAGCAAATGCTTTGTAGGGAAACCAGCTGTGTTTTGGGGGCCCCCATTCCAGTCTGTTTCATCAGCCTGTGCAAACTTCAAAAAAGTCACTGTTTTCTCTTTCCTTCAGCAGAATCCTTCTGCCCAGGTAAACTCTCATCATTGGTCAATTTCCAGAATGGACAAATGCTTTCAGGAGATAATAATGGGCAATGAATCAAAAATCATACTCTTCCCTCTCTGGAATCTCAGTTCATCTAGTCTTCATTATTTTCACAACCATCTTCTGCCTTTTAAAGTACAATATTTGGGGGTGTCTGGGTGGCTCAGTGGGTTAAAGCCTCTGCCTCGGCTCAGGTCATGATCCCGGGTCCCGGGATCAAGCCCTACATTGGGCTCTCTGCTCCGTGGGGAGCCTGCTTTCTCCTCTCTCTCTGTCTGCCTTTCTGCTTGCTTGTGATCTGTGTCCATCAGATAAATAAATAAAATCTTAAAAAAATTTTTAAGAAAGTACAGTATTTGTATGTACTTTTTACAATATATGCAAAATATATATGTATTTTTAGGTGTTATAAACATTGTTGACCTGATGTGATCTACTGGATTCTATCCAAAAAGAATAATTGAAAAGAAACCACACCTAGGCACATCATATTGTAATAATAGCAGACCAAGAGTGGTAAATGGAAACATAGATGGAAGAAGAGCTTGTGCTTACTGGTTTGTCTGCAGCCCAGTGGGGCACATTCAAATGTTAAAAGCTTTTGAAAGTCAATTGGCCAAAAACAAGTATAATGAGAATATATGGACAAGTGTTGAAATAGAAAAAAACAAACAAAAAACTCTAGACAAAGAAGTATGATGAATTTTAGAAAACAACATACAAGAAAACATTAGGAGAAATTCTCAAGTAATAGGTTCCAAAAGCTTTGCTGGGTTTTAGATATCTTCCTACCATGGTAGAACCTGGAATAAGCAAGTTGTGACCTCATGTCTGAAGGAGCTGAATAACTGACAGGTGATTGAAGCAGGGAGGGCTAGTTTTGAGAATGGGTGTTCAAGGCACACTCCATGTTTCCAGTACTGTTGCACAGATCAGAGTAGAATCAGGATACAACTGACCTAATCTTGAATTTTCTGAGTCCCTTAGCTGAAATTCTGCAGTCAAATTCTCTTGTCTGAGGGTACGATTATTCTCAGAGCCTGAAACAGACCTGAGAGGAAAAACATGGACCTGGGCACCAAGCTTTGCTTTTCTTCCTAACTCTGCCTTGATGTGCTTTCCTACAACTTACCCTTGATCAGTTGTCTTTTGACCCTTATCTGTCACTTGTCTTATTACTTACTAGTGTGTTTTAAAGTGTTACAACGTAGAAGGCCAACCCTGAATAGCATTTCCCTTGGTCAAAAACTTTCTCTGGCAAAGAGAAAAGACTGTAAGGATCAAAATAAATGGAAATCAATACAATGAAGACATTGAAATTCCAGCCCATTTGCCACTGTCACCTGCACAGGGCAGACGGCCTGGTAGCAAAGAGGGAGCAAGAATTGTTGAAAACAAATTAGAAATAATAAAGTTTGCCAAGTCAGGGGTCCTGTGCAGACTTGAATGGTTCCTGCTATGGCTGTGTGTGGCCCTTTCTCAGTGCTGGACATTATTACTGCATGGCATCTCACCAGAACTTGAGTTCACTCAGATGCCCCACCTCCCTCTTGTGCCCTTGGAAAGATAGAGAGAGAAGAAAAAGCTCCTGAGTTCTCTCACTAACACAGATAAGTCAAAGATCTAAAAAGCAGTCAGAGAGGGACAGGCAGTCCCAAGAAAATAGCATGACAGTTTTTTAGAAAGTATGGCTAGAATCAAGTGACTGATTACCAAGAACAACTGGACATGCTTTTGGTGGATTGAAAGTGATTAATCTGCCATGAATGCTACTATCATACGAGAGGGTTAGGTTGCTAACATTGAAATAAGTCAGGGTTATTTATTTATTTATTTATTTTAAACAAGAGAGGGTTCTTTGAAGGTGAATCAAGGGTGAATATGTGTGTATGTTTCCTGGCTTATAGCTAAGAAACATTTACTATACTAATCTTTGAAAGCACAACTAATAGACACAGGTGATAAGTTTTTACTTTTTCTGGTATTAAGATATTCCCACTTGGTATTAGTTTTCAGTAAAAGTCCAAACCATTTGGTTCATTCCTCCAGATAAATTGCCTCTGTGACCAGCAATCCTGCAATGGACTTAGAAGTGCTCTAATAGACATAAGTGGCCTAATAATCAGCAGGCCTACCCGACCTACCCACCACCACCAGAATTATTGATTCCAGATCACAAACTACCAGCCAAAGGCAAGTAAAAATGTTTTGTTTGTGACACACCTTTGTTTTAGGTTATTATATATTAGTTTATAATTATTTAAGTACTAGAATATTTTACAAGTGCAGAATTTCTACTTAAAAAACTTAAACATTCTGGAAATGTTGGGAATATGGAGGTCAACATTTTGCATGACAACAATTAAATGGAGGCTGCCTACTTTACATGGGGCATGTGCTATACATTATTTACCTCTTATATTCAGCTTATTCTTTATTCATTAATATTCCTTGTTGGATATAATCAGAAATTAAGTTTACAAAGCAGGTAAACAATAATTTTTAAAGTTGATATGCATTGGGAAGTTCTTGATAGTTTATCTTGATAGTTTGAAGGTAAATACAATTTCCATAGGATCAAGCACTGTTATCATTAATCAAGAAACTTCTGTCTTTTCAGTCTTGTTTTTTTTGTGTTGCTCCCCTTAGCTCAGTTTGTTCTGTCATCAAAAGTAATGGCTACAGATCAGTTTCTTCATCAGTAAGATCAGGTCATAACTTAGAAGATGATGTAAAAGTAAATAAAAATAATGCACATAAAATTTTTGGAGTGGTTACTATAATATCATAAGTATAAAATAATTCTCTTTGTATATCTTTCAACTTTGTTGCAGAAAAAAACTGCCTTAAAACTCAATGGATTAAAACTACCACTTATTTAACAGAGTTATTTGGGTTGGTTGCTTAGTTTGTCTGGCTTGGAGTAGTTCAGTTGGCTTTTCCTGGCTTGCTTATACTTCTACAGTTAGCTGTCAGGTCACGAAATCACATCATGGCTTGGCTGATGGCAGGATGATCTAGGATGGCCTTACTCACATATATGGCTAATAACAGGCTGATAGGGCAATGGGGTGACTGGGAAATTTGTCTCTCATTATCCAAGAAGCCAGCCCAGACTCCTTCACATACAGTTTGAGGTTTTCAAGAGCAACAAGAGTAAAAAGCCTCTCTATGAAAGCCATTTCTGAGTCTCTAATGGCTCTGATGGTTGATGGTAACCAAAGGATATCACATACCAAAGATGCAATGATTAGAGAAACCCCTTTTACCTCTTGATCGGAGTTGTTGCAGAACTATTTTGCAAAGGGACACACATACAGGGATGGAGAGAATTTATGGCCAGTTTTGCAATATATCATTATTGCTTTGTGGTCAGTTTTTTATTATTATCATAATCTAAATAAGGATATCTGAACATTTGGCCATTTCTTCTGAGTGGGCAGATCTGAACATCTTCTCTGTGTTACTCCTCTCATTGGCTCTCCATTATCATAGAAAAAAAGTCCTATAAACTTTTTATGCTAACATCTGGAGGATCCTTTGGGATTTGACTCCGTGTACCTCTCTAGCCTCATCCTCTCTCCACCATATACTGCATGGGTTCCACTCATTCTGAACTACTTGCTGGTGTTCTAATATTGTACTTTAAAAACTGTGTATCTTTTATATATCACCTGCTACTCAATGACCACATAAGGAACTCCCATTCGGATCTCAAAATTTTGCTCATCCTTTAATTCCTTCATAAAGGTTTTCCTGATCCCTCTTTCTCACTCACAGAGTAAGTGTCTCCTTGCTTAATGAGACCTTTATTACACTTTAATGAAAATGCCTACATAACTACAAATCTAACTGTAGGTGGGGACCTCATCTTACCTATCTCTGAGATCACATCACTTGACAAACGTCTAGAATCTAGCAGGTTCTCCGTGAATGCTTGGGGAATGAGGAAACAAATGACAGAGTAGCAGACAAATTACATGTCCTTAAATGTTCTCTAGAATCAGGGTTGAGGAAACTACCATTAATGCATCCTACAGTATGTGAGAGAGTCCTAAATATCCAGGTCACGTTTGTGTGGCCAGATTTCCTTGGCCTCAGATAACCCACTCTTTACTCCTCTAAATGTATTTCATAACAAAAGAAGCTCTTTCCCTTTTCACTCTCAGTGAGAATAAATGCTTTGTCTAAGGTAGACCATTCCCTGCTATGAATTGATAGGATAGGGTCAAGCATTTTCCAGATCCTGAAACTAAGTTTTGTACGCAAGTGCATAAATGCTGTTAGTAATGTATCTAGAGAATAGAATGTAACCAGTTTGTGCCAGGGGACAGACTGCTCTGTGAGAACGATTTATGATCTGTCAGGTGGGAACTTTTATGGTGCTGTGCTAAGAGACAAAGAAATTTTAGGAGCTGCTAAAAGCAACACAAAATATGCTTTCAAGCTTAATGAGGAGAGGCGATAAAATCGGGTTGGCATGTATGGCTAGCTCCATGTGTTAGAGAAAAGCTGAAATGTTCTTAGTGTTACATATTTTGATTTTGCTAAATTTGTTTTGGGCAGAATGGATATTTATGTCCCTGCACGATGAGCAGCAATTTCAATGTCTATCAATATAATAGAGTTTTATTTGAAAATTGTGCCCCACGAACAGTTTTTATGTGAGTTTGTCACCATTTTTTTTCACACAAGGTTTTTTTTTTTTTAAGGAAAAGTAGATAATAAATCCATTTTTCATTGTCTTGGCTAAAGAAAATAGCCATACACTGGTTGAATATCATTTTTATTTCACTGATTGAAAAACATTCCCACAGGAGTGGGTTTAAATGGGTAAAGTGTTCAAATTGGCAATATTTCTAAACTTTTTTCTCTACAGTCTGTTGATCTAACCACTAACCAATAAGGAGTTTCTAGAATAGAATAAACTCCAGGATGGGCAGTAGTAACAGATAGACTCAAGCAGAGCACAGTCATTAAACTTAGAATCAAAAAGTCCTGTTAGGGGCGCCTGGGTGGCTCAGTGGGTTAAGCCGCTGCCTTTGGCTCAGGTCGTGATCTTAGGGTGCTGGGATCGAGTCCTGCATCGGGCTCTCTGCTCAGCAGGGAGCCTGCTTCCTCCTCTCTCTCTCTGCCTGCCTCTCTGCCTACTTGTGATCTCTCTCTGTCAAATAAATAAATAAAATCTTTAAAAAAAAAAAAAGTCCTGTTAGAACATCTTAATCTGAACCAATCATATTAAGGATGAGAACACAGAGGTCAAAACAGTTTAAGTTATAAACTAAGGTCCAATAGCTCAAATATATGTTGAGCATAAGGGATGGACTCTTTCCACACCTTACGACAGTTGTTTGGTGTCTTAATTAAATGTTGAACAAAACTGTATTTCTAGTTATTCTAATCAGGCTGCACAGAATACTCTTAATTTCACTATAAACTAGTAGAAGATATAACTGATTCAGTAGAATTCACTTCAGTATCATTCACAATGTTGAAGGTACTCAAACAACCACGCCTCATGCTTGATGTCATAATACCACAGGTTTGCATAAAACTTTGTGTTGATTGATTTAGGGAGCAGTGAAAACAAAAGTATCAGTAGCTTGCAAAAATTATATTTCTTCTCTTTTATGACAAAAAAAAGAGGCATGATTAATGTTTTCCAGATCTTGATACTATATACATATATAGATATATTATTTTCAAAGGTATAAATTATTTTCAAAGATAAATATGAAGTATTCATATATGCATCTGAAAAAAAACACATACTTGTGTGTTTAAGTTTTTCTGCAATAATGCATGCTGGTTTTTGAAAACTGCTTTGAACTGTAGGACAACTGTTAAACAGATAGCTAAATCCTAAACTAGGAATCCTGGTTGTGTCCTTGAGTCAAAAAGTCTTCAAGTGCAAGCATTCTTGTTTCATTAGCTGGTGACCATATAAGTGGCCCAGATGGAAATGCATCAGCTTCTGCATTAGTGCACTACAAATATTTTGATTATCAATATATCTGCAGTGTTGTGGGGGTATAAACATTTGCAGTTTTTACATTATCACAGGTGAGACTTAAGTGTGGTCTATAGTACTTTGAGAATCATTGCTCTAGGCTTGAAATCACTTTTGCTAACTTGAGAAAGCATATGGGGTCCTGGCCCTGAGGTTTTCCCTGTAGCCTGATAAATTGTTGTACATTTGGAACAAGTGGGACAATAGCATCCTGTACAGAATAACTGGCATCAATAGATAGATAAGAAAGGGTGAGTAACAGAGAAAGAGAGAGAGAAAGCAATCATAGGAGCTAAAAGCCTGTGTTTGTGTCCTAACTTCACCATAAATTAGCTTCATGACCTCAGACAAATAAATTAATTTCCTTGAATCTCAAATTTCCTGGCACAATAGAGCTAATAATGATACTTACCTGATGAGGTTGTTTTGCCAATTAAATTAATTGACAAAGAAAGAAAAAAAAGAGAAGAATACTTAGAAGAGTGTCTATGATATATTAAGTTCATAGTACAGATATTCCTTGACTTTTGAGGAGGTTGTGTCCAGAGAAACCCCTCATAAACTGAAACTATCACAAGTGGAAAATGCATTTCAAATGCCTAACCTATTGATCATCATCATAGCTTAGCCTTGCTTTCCTTACACATGTTAAGAACATCCATTAGCCTACAGCTGGACCAAATAATCTAACACAAAGTCTATTTTATACTAAAGTGTCGAATATTTCATGTAATTTATTGAAGATTGTACTGAAAATGAAGAACAGAATGGTTGTATGGGTGCAGAAGGTTGTCTGTGTCTTGGTTGTTCAACCTTAGGATCATGTGGCTGACTGGGTGCTGTGCTCACTGAGCGCTGAGTTCACTGATGCTGCCCAGCATCATGAGAGAGGGTCATCCCGCACATTGCCAAGCCCAGGGAAAAGATCCAAATTCAAAATTCGAAGTATAGTTTTTATCAAATGCATATTGCTCTCACATTATTGTAAAGTTGAAAATTTGTAAATCCAACCATTGTAAATCAAGGACCATCTGTGATACAGAGATTAACTAAACTGAGGCATAAATGTAGGGAGAAGTGCTAGTTCTATTGAACTCCTTTATGTTTGTGGAGAATAAATTTACTTAAAAATGAAGAAAGTAAAAAGGCATCAAAAAGCCTTTCCCATGACCTGAAATATGCAAGGGAGAGTATTGGAGAAAGCCATAAAGGATTCACCATCATGCAAGGTTGACTATCTTGATCCTTTTCTGTGTTCTCCTTTGCAAATTCATGGGTAGACATCTGCTCTTTAGAGAGCATACTCAAGGGAGCACCCCTTCAATGTCTGGCAATTATTTCCCAATAGACATGGTCTTGTAGAGAGTTGAAGTAATTGAGAGATGGAGCTATAGTGTGTGTATTTTTTTACAGACTGTGATCCTGGGTCTGACATCTAGCTCTGGTTATATCAAACAGTAGAAGAAAGGGATTATGAACTCAAATTCAACAAAAGCAATATAGATGTGTTTCTCCTAGCTGAGGAAGATTCTTTCTCTAAGATTATATAGGGATATACTTTGAAAAATGCATTGGCAGATACAAAAGGATTTGCACTGAAAAAGCAGACAGTATATTGTTTTTTAAACAATTTTTCACTGAAACAATATTTACTCTCAAAAAATATTTAATGTGCTACAGTAGCAGAAATAAAATCATGCATTTTCCAATACTGAGATTATACAATTGATAACATTTTGGAGTGTGTCAAGTCTTTTGAAAAACCTCACTATATAGCCATCTATGAAGATTATACTGGATATTTGATTTGTATCCCATTTTGTTCATAAAACATGGCCTCATGACTGAGTTCTTTTATCTTTAAAATTAGTTTAAAACCAAATTTGTATTGATGCCCTCTAATGGATATGGAAGCCTTCTGCTTTTGGAAGAGTATATTGTTTCTAATTCTTCTCTATTACAAATCATTATTTGTGCAATAAATTGTTCTAGAATGCAATTTCAATTTATTTATCAAGTAATAGTACAAGGGAAAGTCCATTTTTCTGCACCCTTGCTAACACTGAGTATAGATTTTTTTTAAAGTTTGTAAATGAGCTAGTTAAATAAAAAAATCCTCATTATTGTTTTGTTCTGAATCCATTGTTTACTAGAGAGAAGTAAACTGAGTTTTAACCAATTGAGGATGTAGAATTTGGAAACGAAAATTGGATGCCAACTTTTATGATCTGCCTTGGATTCTTGACTTCTATCCCTGCTGGTTGGGATTAAAAATGAGCCTGTCACCATCTGTCTGTGTCTGCCCCATTTCTGTTTCTCGGAGTCATGCATGGGCGCAATCACACAGACACCCCTTGATTCCACACATAATCAAGAGGAAAATTTAAAACCCCAGGAAAAAAGCTTTTCACAGAACAGGAATTGCGTCCTCGATCTTTACATGCTAGAAACAGTCTTCAATTTTCTCCATGGAGATCTGTTTTATGTGTTATTTTGGTTTGCTTCTAACCCTGGTTTCTACTGCAAAAAGGCAATTTCTATTACTGGACTCTTGATTCGATGTGCAGTTAAATGCTACATCACAGCTGAGTTTCTATATTTCACAGTGGATGGGAAAAGTATTAACAAAGTTTGTGTTTTCCTCCGCATGTAATAACCACTAATTCATGGGAGTTAGGGGTTTCAGTGGGCTGGCTCTGTACTTCCATAACAGCAGATTTTCTACCTTTTTCATCAGAATTTCACCCAAATATAGTGTTTGTCAGAAAACCCTCTGGTTTGACTATTTGACAGAATGTCAATCTCTTAGTCATTTAACTCAAGTGCTTCAAACTTCTGACCCACTTGGCCAGCAGAAGACCAACAAAACGCCTCAAGGACAAGAGTCAATTCCTGGTTCAGTCTGTTTTCAACAAAGCTTTACATTTCATTGTATAGCTGTGCTACCATTGACTGTTCTCTGTATTAGATAATTCTCACCAAAAAAAAAAAAAAATCACTTAGAGGGGCCAATAAAATCCAACTGATACCTGTAAATTTGTCTCAAAGATGTCACTGGAAGAATTCAGCTTTTGAAAGCTATCTGAAAGCTGGTCAAGAAGCTTCATTTTATATGTTCAAATTTAGGACTACTAAGTGACCTTAAATAGGAATAGCTATTCTGAGTGATACAAATCAGTGAAAGATGTAGACTCTTAGTGGAAGTCCAGGAGCAGAGAATGAACCCCAAAATGAGAAATCAGAACCTCAGATGAAATGGAAATATAGAGGAGAAAACATCAGTCTTAAGGGAAATGTTTTTATTGTTGTTGTTTGTTTGATTTTTAGGATTTATCACTGACTTCTCTCTCTTTAGGTTTCTCTATTCTCCAAAACTACAATAAATTCCTCAAGGGCAGTTTAGACCCTGACAGATTTCAATTATAAATCAAGGTTCATCAACTAATATCTGTGTGACATCAGCAAATAGATTTAACCTTTTTCTCTTAATCTCAGTTTCCCCATGGGTTAAAAAATATATATAATAACATTGCTATGAGGATTAAATATAATATATACATACAAATGCTTACCATGTAGCTTGGAACTTAATGAGCATTAATATATGGTAGCTGTTTTTAAATATTATTCTTCCGAATCTCTACAACCTCAAAATTAGGTTGGCTATAGGATCAGCATTTAATTTTTCTGAGGGGGAGAGGGGTCTGAAATGAGTTGGAGTATTTTAATATATTTTATTAATTTATTTATCCTTTGCAATACCCAAGCCTTCCTATTTGAAAAAGTTGTTTGAAATATGTCATAAAAACAGAAATGAAAGGAGGGAGAAAAATAAGTCATATCACTTTGAAAATAGTGGTTGACACACAATAGGCACTAAATAAATATTTGCTGAGCGAATAAACGTTATGTGCGTATTCCAAACTACTCAGCTCAGTAGTCCTGGGTTTTAGTCGTGGGTCTCAGGTATGGTATAGAGGTGAGGAATGCAACGGATTTCAAGTTATCAGATATATATATGTACTAGAAATTTGAGTCAGCAAAATGCAGAGAATCTAACAAAGTGTAAGTTTGTTTTTTTGGAAAATTAGTCTTCTTAAGAGGAAACCTTAAACAAACTTCTTTCTCTGCCTAACAAGGAAGATTTATGTATTAAAAGCCAAAGTACCTTGGAAGAAAGAGAGCATAATATCCAAAATTTATGATAGCTGGGAAAAGAGTACTGGCTTTTGGGCATCTAAGATGTTGAAAACCAAGAGAAAAAAATTCATAATGCAAGTTTTTAAATGGGGAGGTGATTCAGTCTTGCATGGGATATGTCAAAAACGAATTCTGAGTCTATAGTGGTAAATACTTTAGGTGAGCAATTCAGTGACAATTCCTCAGAATCCCGATAATGATGCCAAAGAGCTCAGAAACTGAGTCAGATTTTGAAAAGTGCATAAGAATCAGCGTGAGAAAAGCGCACATCAAAGATAATTCGGAGTGATGTGCAAATTCTTTTTTCTCCTTAATAAGTAAACTTTTAAGGGTTGCCTGGATTTCCAACATTTGACTTACCTTCTTGCTTCATTCTGATCCTGCTACTGCTCCCACCTCTCCATTGGCACTGTTTCATTTACAAACATTAATCAAAAAAAAAAAAAAAAAAATCAGTCCTCAGCTTGCTTCTCCTTGCATTTTCATTAAAAAAAAAAATTTTTTTTAAGATTTTATTTATTTATTTGACAGAGAGAGATCACAAGTAGGCAGAGAAGCAGGCAGAGAGAGAGTGAAGCAGGCTCCCTGCTGAGCAGAAAGCCTCATTCGGGAGTCGATTCCAGGACCCTGAGATCATGACCTGAGCCAAAGGCAGAGGCTTAACCCACTGAGCCACCCAGACACCCCTCTCCTTGCATTTTTAACTGTCTTATGGTTTCCCCTCTGTCTTCTGTGGTAATTTTTGAAATGAATTTCTTTAGCAAGACTCGAAATGTTGGCATTTCTCAATGCTCTGTCCTAGGCCCTCTATCTTCCCATTCTATGCTTTCTCTTACAACAAACTTCTCACAAGCCCATTTATTTCAATTTTTTGATGTGCTAATTGCATTAAAGATGTGCTTCTTAAATTCAAGTTTACAATCAGTTTTCTCCTCTGGGCTGCTTACTTGGCAGCTCCATCCAAATTCAACAAATTCTCCAGGTCCAAAATTGGACTCATGCCCTTCCCATGATCTTTTTAATTTTTTTTTTTAAGATTTTATTAATTTGTCAGAAAGACAGAGAGAGTGCACACAAGCAGGCAGAGGCAGAGAGAGAAGCTGGCTCCCTGCTGAGCAAGGAGCCAGATGCAGGACTCGATCCCAGGACCCTGGGATCATGACCTGAGCTGAAGGCAGCGGCTTAACCGACTGAGCCACCCAGGCATCCCCCGTGATCTTTTTAAAGGCTGAAGCTCATTCTGTTTTCTGTGTTCACAACCATGTACTCAGTCAGTCATGCAAACTACAAACATTTGAGCTCTTCTTGATCGGTCCCAGCAGTTATCACCAGATATTTCCCTTCTGAGTATGTCTTAACTAAGGCTGAATCTCCTCAGGTTACTGATCACTCTATTCACAAGCTAACAGCTCTCACTTGAATTAGATGAAGAACCTAAAAAAAATCTACATTCTGTCTTTATAGTTGAATAATTTGAAGGCATTGCTTCCAGGGTTGTTACTGAACAACTGATGTCATTCTGTCTCTTGATTCTTTTTATGCAACCTATTCTTTCCCTGCTCTGGAACCTTTGAAGGTCTTCTATTCATTACTTATGTTTTGAAGTTTCATAATGAAATGTCTCTGGGTCAGGTCTCTCTTTATTTTGCAGGGAATTCAATGGTTCCTTTTAATTCAAAGATAACTTTCACATACAGGACTATTTCTTAAATTATTTCATGCATAATGTCTTTTGGTCAATATCCTCTAACCCAAGACTATCAGCAACATCTGTAATTGAAAAAGTAGGTTTTATTGTCCTTTGTCAGTGTTAGAGCATATACACCATGATGAACCGTGGGCATCTCAGGAATAGGGTGTAATAAAGGACAAATTATAGAGGTTTGTCTTGTGGTGAGGGAGTCTGTGGAAGGTAAAATGAGGTGGGCTGTGCTCTAGAGTGTGTGCTGTCAGGAAGAAGGGATAATTTGGGGGGATATCCAAGTCATCCTCATCTCAGAGGAAGCTTTGGTCAAATACAATTGATGAAGAAGCAGTAATTACTCATAGGAGTTAGGAAAGGAAGCTGTTTGGGTATTTTTGTGGTTTAGATAATGTTCTCATTTTTTGTCTCAGCCCACCAAGCTTATGGAGTAGTGTTATCTCTTTGTCTTGCTCCATCATGGTCAGAAAGTAGTTTGTCTGATGTTAATTTTTTTGTGTGTGAAATTATTTATATTCAGCAGAAGAGCAACAAAGCCTACCCTACCCTGAGATCTTGGTCACCTCCTCCCAGTACCATGGTCCAGCTCTCAGCAGCTTTTCTCTTTCTCTCTTCTAATTTTTTCTTCATTGTGGAATTTCTATTTTTTTGGTTGTTGAACAAGGTGGGCTAGCCCTTTAATTATCTTTCAGTTTTGTTTTGTCTTTGCTGCTTTCCATCTTTGTCTATTTTTGTTTTCTTTCTGGAAGATTTCCTAAATTTAACTTGCATCTTTTCCAGTGAATTTAATCTTTAAGAGTTCTTTGTGGCTCTCCAGACATTTCTTTTCATGGCATTCTGTTCTTGTTCATGCATGGAATACCTTATTTTATTGCTGTAAAGAAAAGGGAATTTAAAGAAGGCTGTACCTTTGTTTTGCTTTATTTTGTTTATGTTTTAAGTTTTTATCTCTCTGCATTTTTTGTCTTTATTCATACATCCTTTTCTCTAGTTCATTCTTCCCTCTTCTATTGATTCTTATCCCTCCTTTATTATTTAGCTGTAAAACACTAGAAATCTCTATGTACAGGAGTGGGGTTTTTGTTGTTGTTGTGTTGTGTTGTTTTGTTTTTCGCATTGGTTGACTTCACTGTAGGGTTTGTTTTATTGGAACACCTACAACTGTTGCTATCTAACTCTATTTAGTTAATTGGTTAAGTTAGTTATTTAACTTTGTCTGAATATAGACATCATATCTGTCTGGGAGTCCAGTCTGGTTGATAGGGATTAAAGGGAAGCAAGTCTGGTAAGGAAGCTTCAGGTTTCAAACTCCTTACATACATTTTTTCATTATTTCCCTTTTGAGTATAGCACTCCTGCCTTGTGCCTGTCCAAGTTTCCCAAATCCAGAATCACAGAATAGAAAAGGTAGGAGCTGCCCATTTTTACACCGGCAGTGAGAGAGAGTTTCTTAGAGAATCTAACTTCTTCTCATAGACTTTTAGCCATTTCTCCTGAGCTTCACTTGGACCTTACTTTTAGCAATTACTGAACCTCTAGTGTGTGTGTGTGTGTTTCTGGCATATATTCATATTCACTTGGTTCTTGTTATTCTCATGGGTAGTTTATATGTTTATTCTCTGGGTACATTAATGAGCTACTACTTGTTCATCTATTTTCCACCTTCTATTTTTTTTTTTAATTATTCCTTAATTTTCCTTTTGCTTTGACACTCAGGATTTGGGGATTACCAAAAGGAATTAAGGGAACTCAAACCTCCTTATTTAACTAGGAATTTCAGCTCCTACTTTAGATGTTAGAAAAAATTAGATTCTGAAATTTGAAAGGTTATGGCATAGACATGGAGCTAAAATCTAAAATGGGATATTAAAAAGAAAATCTATGCAATTATTGTGTATTGCATAATTATATACTAATTTTACACAATTATGTAAAATATGTTAATATTACATAATTGTATTATTATATATACATAATGGGTAGTGGGGAGTAATGTAGGAAGCAAAATTGACCATGAGTTGATAATCCCATAATCAGATGACTTAATATACTTAATATACCAAAGCAATAGAACAAATGAAAGTATTACCTTTTTCGGGATGTAGATAAAACACAGAACTTGGCCCAGAAAGGAAGGTACTGGAATCCGTAGATTGTAATTGTTCTGTCTTGTCTCAACCAAAGAAGTTTTAATAAAGATTTTTAAAGTTTGTTCGTATTCTAATGAACCTGTCATCCTTCTTTGTGTTTGCCCTGGATCTGTGTCGTATTTGAGCAAGTGACCTTGTAATATGGAGCTCCACATTTCCCACAGCACTTAGCACAGAGCCAACCATGTAAAATATCCTCACAAAGACTTATTAAATTAATTTTCTTAAATTCCTTCTGGACTGCCCATTTGCCGTCACTAATTATGTTAGACTTAGAGGAGATGACCTCCACTTGCTGTCATGATTGAATTACATCTTAGACTTGTGGATTCTTTGAACAATAAAATTTTTGAGGGGAAGAGATCAACGGCAAGCATTAGAGCATATCCATTTTACAGGTGAGGATGCAGACATTCTTTATCCAGCACGGATTTTTCTACCTCCCTCCCTAAATACCTGCATGCATGCCCTCCTTATTTTCTCTTATAATCATTGCTAACTGCAAAAGAATAGATTTGGAAGGAGAATAGAGATATGCCGGGTGCCTGGGTGTCTCAGTGGGTTAAGCCGCTGCCTTCGGCTCAGGTCGTGATCTCAGGGTCTTGGGATCGAGTCCCGCATCAGGCTCTCTGCTCAGCAGGGAGCCTGCTTCCTCCCCTCTCTCTCTCTGCTTGCCTCTCTGCCTACTTGTGATCGCTCTCTGTAAAATAAATAAATAAAAATCTTAAAAAAAAAAAATCCTGTTTAAAAAAAAAAAAAAAGAGAATAGAGATATGCCTTCTCCTTTGTCTTTTCAGCTGCTAAACTACAAATAAATATCAGCCTTAACTATTGTAATGCAAAATATAAATATGTCATGTCAAACTACTTTTTAAATGATAGATTTTCATTTTTTAATTATACCAAGTATTTCTTTTGAGATTTAAGAGATTTTAAGCTTTCTGAGCATTAATACCTTTGTGATGGTGATTTGTTTGCCCCTAATGAAAAAGAATCAGGAGCATAGTTGGGAGAGAATATGGATGCACCAGGAAAACTTATGAAGAATGCAGCTACTTATTTTTTTTTTCCTTTTGTTTCAAAGATCAAAAATCCAGCATGTGGCAGAAATGAGGCAAATCTGTTATGATGGGATAATTGTGACTGTAGCCTCTGTTCCATCATTCATTAACAACAGGATAAATACGAATCCTGGATTTTGCTAATCTGATGGTCTTGGCTCTGTTTTTGGTAAACAGTATAAATTATTTCCAGAAGAGCTGTGGAGAAAAGTATGAGATATTATTTCAGAATCTAACATTCTCATAAAACTTACAAAATTTCTGTCTGGCCCAGGAGACACTAACTACCTGTGTGTCTTCAGGAGCCTAGGGGAAGACATCAGACTGGCTCTCTCACACTCAGTACCCTCATCCCTAGTTCTGGTTGCACCTGGATGAAAGAGAGTCTGCCAGCATTTCTTTAGCAGGCTTCTGGCTGTCAAAACAAACTAAAGCCTCATGGGGATGCTCACACTTGCCTGCTGAGGAGAAAACACTGTGTTAAGTGTTTTACACACATTATCCCATTATATCCTTACAAAGCCTTTTGAGTCGAGTCTCCATTAAACAAATGAGATTGTTAATACCATATGTCTTTTAAATGGAAAGGCTGGTCTGCCAGCCTCTGTTTCTTGGTACTGAAGAAGACAGTGTAATATACCAGTTCCCAGAACTGCTCTGTTGTTACCATTAGTCCTAGAACCCTCTTCATCCCATTCCATTCCTTTGCTGTTTGAGGCTAACTGGTGAATGAATTAAGGTATTCCACGTGATCTAAAGAAAGTCTTTCTCACCCATTATATCCTAAGAATGTGGTTGTGACAGGACAGTAGTGGCAGTTAATTAAAATATTATTAGTGCTGGGATGCAGGCTCCATAAGGGTAGGATACCTATCTGTTTAGGTCAATGTTGTATCTCAAGTTCCTAGAAGAGTGTTTGACAAAAGGAAGAAACCCAGGAAATAACCGTGGGATGAATGAATTTTCCAGGTTGAGATGACTTTCAATGCCAACTTCAGACTGCTCACCATTATTTTTGTTTTGTTGCAGAAAAGAAAGGTTGCACTTTGGGGAAATAAATGAACCTTTTAGAATTCACTGAGAAAAAAAAATAATAGAAGTTCGTACAAGCCACAACTAAATAGATATAAAGTCTCCAGCTGCTCCTTCAGAGTGGTTCACCACTGGTTATAAACTATAGGCATTTCTGCTTCCAATCCACTAAAAGCATTCATTTTTCTTCAGAATAAGTTTTAGTCCATTAATCACACCCCTACCAGCAATGGTTGGTGCACACATGGTAGGAAGAAAAGGTTGTCTTGGTCTAAACAACCAGAATGCTAACTCGGCCCCAAGAAACAACTTTCTTTTCAGAGAAATTGTTTGCTTATTTGATTATTCCTAATTAATTTATCTCTAGTAAAGATGAAATTCAAAGAGATACCTGACTTGCGCAGAGTTCCAGTAGCTGGTTTCCTTGTGTATGTGCATTTAAAACCAAGAGAGAGGAGAGCACATTTGTAAAAATGCTAGGAAAGGCATAAAGGAGAGGGAAAGAGATGTATGCCAGAAAGACAGAGCAAGATACAGAAGATAGGAAGCATGAGGGTTGTCAAGAAAGGGAATTCCATTACACTTCAAAGGAAATGAGTCTGAAAGTTGACTATTAGGATGTGATGAAATATTATGTCCATTGAGAAATACGATGTTGTGAGCTAATGAGTTCTGCCATATTTTCGATTATCCACATCTGAATTGCACGGCCATCTGCCATCATCTGGTCACAGCTGACCCCCTGAAGGCATGATATCTAGGAGGAAATAAGCAAAAGCAAATATAAGCATTTTAAATGTGTTAACTCCCTGATTTGTATTTTTCACAGTGATCCCATTTACTTGTATGAAAAAGAGATGGTTCACCACTGCATGGTGTTACTGTAGCAAAGGAAAGATTACAGACTTTTCTTCTAACTATAGCATCCAGGCTTTGCAATAAAATAGGTAGTTTGGTCATTTATATAATCACTATTTTTAAGGGAGCAATTCAATCCCCAAATTAAAGAGCTGATGTATGTAAACAGATACGATGCTCCCTTACCACTCTCATTGAGAAGTTACTTTTTAATTGCTTTGCTTATAATTTCAACTTCAAAGCCAGTAATAGCTTTCGAATTAATAGCTCATAGCCCATTTGATACACTGATATTTAATTAATGAGTTCATAACTCAAGCAGTGCATTGCCTTTCTGACAGTTTCTCCAGGTTGTTAGATTCCATACTGCTGTCTGGTCTGCTGAGGAGGCAGACAGCCACTCACAGTCTACCTGGCATTTATCATCCCTCCTTTTAGGTGAATTAGCCTCTCACAGGGTTTCCAAGTAAAATAGAAGTCTCTATTACTGGATCTCCCTGTACAAAATTCCCCCACAGATGTCTCTAGTTATGACTACCAGCAATGGGCCCACCATCTGAAAACAGCTTTGTTGACTTTTGAATTTCGACCTTTCAGAGGTCTCTGCTAATGAGCCGTGACTCCTGGAACAGTCACATCTGTAGTTGTAAGTGGCCCATGTCACCCACCAGGGTCTGGTTGGTTGCCAGCTGAAAGCCAGGGCCAGAAACGGTACGACACAGGACAAGTGCTGAGAGAGGGTCACAGGACCACACCTTGGTGTTTAACAACCAATTCCTCTTGCTGAGAATTAATTTATCCCAAATCTTTCCAGGAGCAAATTTTCACAGATGAAAGGAAAGAATAATACCAAAGGAATAGAGGAAAAGAAGTAAATGCAGGTACTTCTACTTGAAGTTTAATTGAGGGCTGGTTCAGCCCGAACATTATAGATTGCCATGAAGTTAGAAGTAATTAATGATAATTGAAATAGCTGTGAGTTATTAGTAGTATTTGGATTATTAAGATAAAGATAATTATAATAAAATTAGGTACTACAAATAGTGATTGCATTAATGATTTTAACTTTAATGATTTCTTCAAAAGTGTGCTAGAAATAGATTTTCTATAAATGGACTAATAATAATAATGATAATAATAATACCTACCACTTATCGAGTGCTTACCATGCGTCAGGAACTATGCTATGTTCTGCATATACATTATCTCAACTGATTAAAAATGTGTTGATGATGTGAATTCATGGGAAGAGGGACCCTGTATGAGTTTTATGGGAGTATATACCTAGAAAATTACCAGAGGAGAGAATTAGCTGAGAAAGATTTCATTAGGATTCTGCATATGAGGACTTCCCATTATAACAATAGCACTTCTGAGGTGCATCTACCTAAGATCAGCAAGAAGAGAATATTTGAGATTGACACTGAGCCTCTCCATGGACTGTTGTGCAGGAGGCTCATTTCCACATTCATGGACAGGAGGCTCCTGCAGCACAAGCAACCTTAGCAGGAGTCCTTACTCAGAATTACCCATCAGAGCTACAGCAAAAGGCATTTCTGCTTTGTCCTGAGTCTGGCATATTTTGTCTGTTATCAGCTGCTGAAAATGTTGAGCATTTGTGGAAAGGGAATTCAGGTATGCACAATTATACATGAAAGTCTGTGATAAATAAACATGACATAAAATTGGAATATCCTTTAATATTGATTATTTTTGAGTTTGTCTCTAAAGATGTTTCATCAGAAAAGAGATGAACAAACAATAATAAAAGGTGTTATTTTGTGAATGTTTAGAATGTGCAAAGTACCCAGCAAAAATTTGGTGTGTGCTATAGCATTGGAGTGTGTTGGTAAAACAATCTCCTCTTCTAAAGAACCAAAGCTTAAAGAGGTTTCTTAAGTTCCCCCATGCCATGCAAGTGATTACTAGTGCAGCCAAGATTTAGGTCCATATTTATAGGAACTTTTAACCAGTGAGCTATCAATTGTTCAGTTTGGTGGTTTGATGTAGAGTGTGTGTGTGTGTGTGTGTGTGTGTGTGTGTGTAAGGGGTTATGCCTTTGCATTATGAGCCCAGAAAAATAGGGGGAGCCTGGATCACAGCACCAAGCAGTATTATGCATTTAATTAGCACGTGTTTAGATGATGTCGATAACATGCTGTATTTTCTGCTTTCCTGCTCTGAGATATCTATCACCATGGATCAACCTCTTCCTCTTTGTACTACTGGGAAACTAGCCTTAAGGTATATTGGAAAAGGAAAATCATTCATCTAATTTCCGTTTCTCTCTCTGCTTTTGTTTTCTCTCTGTATGTGAACACAGCTAGCTGCTGTAGAATTTTGAAGATTCCAAAGCCCTCCTGTCTATTGAGTTAAAATCCTTCCCCTCCATTTAGTCTGTGAACTAGCATCTTTTTCTAATCGAAAGCCTTACAAAAAGCTAATGGATAAAGAAGTGTTTATGTAACTGTAGAACCACTACTTATTTTTTATGCCACTCAGATTTTGTTCAACACACCAGGGTTGGGAATTGGGTAAAAACTCTTAATGTCATTATATACATTATACAAAACCTAAGCATTAAAACAAAGGGGGGTTATTTCTTGAGCTCGCTGGAGGTAATTTTCAAAATGCTTTTGTTCCTCCACAGAGATACATTTTGCAAACATCAAGCTCCTTCCTTGGCACAAAATCAGGTCAAGATGGCCCATTGTGTGGGCATGTTAATTTGAACACAGTCACACTGAAGCCAAAATAACGTTCCAAGTGAAGATCACTGGAATCTTCCATTACTCTTATTGATCTTTTGGAATGTATTGTACCTTTTTGTTTTCCTTTCTTTCTCCCCCCCCCCCTTTTTTTTTCTGGTTTATGGAATGGTAGCTTGCAGTTGGCAAAGCAAATCAGAGGAACACCCAAAGTTAAATGTGTGAATAAAATACAAGAAAAACATAGTAATGACTAATAAGATGTAAATGCCAAGAAATTTTCTTGTCTTTTAAATTAGACATCTGTGTCCTATTTTTACATGCTCATCACCATAAGCGCTTTAGCATGTTTTCCCCAATCTGTCAGCACAGACATATTCAGAAGGCCTTGGAGCTTTAACACCTTCACTGCTACAGAAATGCCCTGGCAGCCACTCTCATGGAACATCTGCTGAAAGCAAGAGATGTGTGATGCAGACCCCGCCCTTGAGTGCTTTGTTAGAGGGGTTGGCACAGTGCCTCCTGCCTAATGAAAGAAAAAACTGTGTTTCTGGGTCGCATCTGTAGGAAGATCAGCTTGGGGGACACCCAATCTCCCTGACAGGCCTCCTTGTCATATGGATTCACCAGTTCAGAACTTGGCCTTCAGAACAGGAGGAGACGAGCAGATGAAGGGCTGTCTCAAAACTGAGCTGCCTCAAGCCCACACATGTTCACACAGCTTGCAGGAGTGTGGGCTGGTCCTTCTGCAGAGAAACAGTTGCTCTGGAGTGCTCACATCTGACCAGAGGCAGTGTCTGCACTTGGCTTGGTGAGAGCCAGGGACTGAGGGACCTGCTTGGGCCATGAGGGAGTCAGCCTTATCTGAAGGCAGAGTACCCTTTGAGGACCTCCAGACCTGTGACAATTCCAAAGCTACTATAGGTTCACCTCTGGGAGGTGAACCTCCTCAGAACCTGGAAAGGTAGAGGTAGACCCTGGAAAAATGTGTCTTTTAACAATGTGAGATGGGCTTAGAAGCCAAACCTCTTGGTGTGGGAAAAGAGACAGTACACATATAATGTGTAGAATGTGTACATATATAATGTGTATAAATGTCTGATAAATTGTTCTAGAGAGAAAGATGAGGATATGGACTGGGTAAAAGGGTGTATGAAGAATGAGGAGAACAGAGGCATAACCTTCACAAAAAACAAAGTCAGGGACACCAAAACCTATTTGTGGCTATATTATTAAAGCTCAAGGTCAAATGCATATTCTATTTTAAAATGTACCTGTTCCTTTGTTGAGCATTTTGCATTATGTTCACCATCTTGTTAATTTAACCAACAATCCTGTGAGGTCCTTTCCATTTTATAGATAAAGAAACTCAGGCTCAGGAAAGATCAGTGATTGGCACAAAGTTAGCTAGGAGAGGTGGGTGGATTATGATGGAAAGAAAATGGAACTTGGAATGAGACAGGCCTGAGATGTGAATCCTAGTTTCAGAAATGATGAGTATTTGACCTTGAGCAAGGTACTTCATCTCTCTGTGTATCTGTACTACAGGGATGAGGATATCCTTTCACTACACTAAAAAGTTAAATGACTTGCCCAAGTTTACACAACTGGTGAGGAGTCAGCACATAAAGCACAAACTGCAATTCTCAACACATGGCAAGTGGTGAATAAATGTTTGCTGGTATTAGAAGAGGCAGAGCCCAGATTTAAATCTCTCGGGTTTATGTGTTTTATGTCCTGTCACCTGTTATACTATCTTATTCACAAAGGATGATTGCACAGGAATAGAGAACATTTTGCCTTTATGCTTTTTTTTTTTTTTTTTAGTAACAATTGTAGCCAATGACAATGTCAAGATATATCCAGGGAAAATTATTCATATTGATCATCACCCTCTGTTTAGGAGATAAAAGCAATTTCTGAAAATGAATCTCAGCATAACTTAGGAGAATAAAGGAGCATTTCCATACACACAAGGTTTAGTCTCATGATCTGTGCTTCCTGGAGCACCTCATTCACTTATCCTCTCCTGCAGCTTTCTCTCAGCCCAGCCCACTGATTTCAGCTTCTTCTGAGTTCTTACAGCACTTAACGTCTTTGATATAAATGTTCATTTCATTTATTCTTTCAAAAATATTTATCAGGCTTCTGTTTTGTGTCAGGCACCATTTGCAGTGCTGAAGATAGAGCAATGAACAAAATAGACAAGGCCTCTGCTTTTCATGGACCATGCATTCTGGTGTATAGAAAGGGGCCGAGAAACACATAAGTAGTAAGTAGATAGTGTATTAGTCTCCAGGGGATTCTGTGAAAAATTACCACACACTAGATGGCTTGAAACAAGAGAAATGTATTCTATCACAGTTCCAGAGGTCAAAAAATCTGGAATCAGTATTACTGGGATGAAATCAAGTATTAGTAGGCCACACTCCCTACAGATTCTCTAAGGAAGATTATGGTCTTTGCGTCTTCCAGCTGCTGGTAACCGTTGACATCCTTTGGATTGTGATCATGTGTCAGTCTCTGCCTTCTGCTGTGTGTGTGTGTGTGTTTCTGCAGGAGGAGAAGAGGGCCAAGAAAGCCTCCTAAGAATCTTAACTAAGAAACTCTTTTCTCACTACTCTTTACCTGAAAACCTCTTGCTTCTTTTCTGAGAAAACCTCAAAATACTTTACCTATGATCTTTTGTTCTTTCTTATTTCCATATTGACCATGAACCAATACCATTCTTTCCTTCTTTAGCTCAGTATTTATTTCTCTGTCACCAGAAGTCTATAGTCAATCTGCTGAGGACAGGGCTTTATATCTTATCCTTGTCTTCTTCTCTCTGGAATATTATAGAATATACATGTAAACCTCTTCTTTGAAACATTTTATTTTTCATATTTTGGTAATGCTGTATCCTCCTGGTTTACATCTTCCTACCACACTGCCAGCAACTTCTAATTTCATGTACTTAAAGCTCTGTTATGCTAGGCTTCTAAATGTTGTACTAGTTCTGCGAGCTTTCTCAAAGTCTCTTTTCTTGTCAAACTATCCTGACTCTTAAAGTAATCATATCCCAACCCACAGGTATAACTGTCACACACAAGCTGAGACAACTGTGGTAGACTACTAGTTGCCCTTCCACAAATCTGTTGGCTCCAACCTTGCCTGTGATAGGATTTTAGCTGGGCTATATTTCC
The DNA here is from genome assembly GCF_022355385.1 of Mustela nigripes. Taxonomy (NCBI): domain Eukaryota; kingdom Metazoa; phylum Chordata; class Mammalia; order Carnivora; family Mustelidae; genus Mustela; species Mustela nigripes. Next base: position 16,517,425 of record NC_081563.1, on the reverse strand, counting down.
CAGCCTCCCCTACAGTAGGTAGGGGAAAATCAGTAAGTTTTCGTCAATGAAATGTGAAAGAGGGAATTAGTGCAACATTAGTGACATTTTTTTCAAACTTCTTTTTATTTCCTCTGTTCTTCCCTTTCTACTAGTTTGGGAATAGCTCCAACTAGAGCAGTCAGTATAGACTCAGAAAGGGGAGCCACATGTCAAAGAGAGTAGGCTACAGAAAATAGCCTCTGCAGATCCTTTCCAAGATTTCTTTAAAATTTTTTGAATCTTCCTTCCAGTACTTTTACTTTCAGCTCTGCATCTGGAAATCTTCTTCAGAGAATGGTTTTGTTCACTGGAGTGGTTTTGACTGCAAACACTTGTAGAAAGAAAAATGTGTCTGAGAATTCAGGTATAACCTATACCCAAGATGTTAGTAGCCAGTGGTGACATCTAAGTTTCAGGTTTAAATAAACATTGAACAAAATTTCTACTCCCGAAGAATGTTCTCCTACAGGATAATGCTGATGGTGTAATTAAGATAGACTTTGCCTAAAATTGCACTTATTTTTGTCATTCCCCTTTCCTGTCCTGCCTCACCTGTTCACTTACAGGTTTCTCTTGGAAGTATTTCTTTAACAAAATACTTGCATACAAATTTAATCTGAGGCTATGCTTCTATGCAACCTGATTTAAACCATTGCTCATATCCTAACTCCATATCTTAGGCTATCTCCTACTCAATCATACAACAAATAGCAGGTCAAAAAATAATTCCTCTCTATAAAAATGAACACACACACACACACACCATCTTCATAGGAAAAGTAAGAACTACAGGGAACTCAAGGCCAAACCTTAAGATACCCAAGGTATATAATCTCATTGTAAAATGCAATAAAAATAAACTTGAAGAAGTGCATGCACAGCTAAGTTAGTTAAGCATTTGCCTTCAGCTCAGGTCATGATCCAAGAGTTCTGTTTTCAAGCCCCTTATTGGGCTCCCTGTTCAGCAGGGTAGTCTACTTCTCCCTCTCCCTCTCCCCCTGCCCTTGTACTCTCTCACATATGCTGTCTTTCAAATAAATAAATATTTTTTTTTCAAAAAGAAAATAAATCTTAGTGAAATGAAGAATAATACGCTAATACTAGTCATGGTATGAATAGAGTTTAAAAAAAAATCAGGAGATGAAAACAAAATCCCATGCACATACAGGCTTGCAGTCAGAATTTGTACTATACAGGTAGACCTAAAGCTTAAGAAAGAGAAATTAGTTTAAAGAAATTCTGAGTTGGAGTGTTCTTAGCTGCCAGAAAGAAGAAAACACAAATACCTTCTGGAGAAAAACACCATCAAGCTAGGCCTCAAATAATTCCCACAGAAAAACTACTAAGGAATATGAATTGACCACCAAAATTAACATAATGAGCAAAGAAAACAAAGATATCATGAGGGACAGCCAGCAGAAATACAGATAATGAAGAAATTCACTTTTTTGTTTTAGATTTTTCAAAGCCAGTTATTGAGTATAAAAAAAATGTTATATGTATTTCAAGAAATTAATAAAAATGTGATAGATATTATTGAGAAGGGAGATTTGAAAACAACTCATATGGTCTGATTGTGTCCCCCAGATTCACAAGTTAGAACCTTAACATCCAACAGGATATGAGACCTGTTGGGGATGACTAGGTTATGAGATTGGGTGGTGTGCTTAGAAAAGAGCCTCCACAATTTCCCTACTCCTTCTGCCATGTAAAGATACACCAAGAAGTCTGCAAGCTGGAAGTGTGCCCCTGCATGGCTATACTGGCACTTGTGATTGTGGACTTCCAGTGTCTAGAGTTATCCAGTCTGTGGTATTTTGTCATAGCAGCCTGAATGGACTAAGGCAGAAGCTAAGTTAAAAGTGGTCAAGGAGAACTTCTAGAAATAAAACATGAAATATTCAGAAAGAACAGAAGAAACAAATATGGCTTGAAAGATAGATCTATATAAACTATCTGCACATAAAAACACAGATGCAAACAGAAACAAACACAGATACACACGGAAACAAATATGAGAAATGTGAGAGAATAAGAGAAATTGAAGCTTGTATGCAGAGATCTAATATTTATCTAGCTAGAGTTCTGGAAGAGAGGATAAAGAATGACTGCTCAGGCTCAGCAAACCCTATGAAACCTAAGTAGGTTAAAAACAAAAAAAGTGTCCACATCTGGACTGAAAAATAAGACTGAAAAACACTAACAACAACAACAAAAAAAGGTACCTGTGTACAGTGGAATATCATCAGTGAATTGAGAGAAAATAACTATTAATCTTGAATTTTATACCCAGCAAAATTATTTTTAAGTAACTATTGAAATTAACTTCTGTACCTGGGAAATTTATATTTTCAAAAAAAAGGGAAATTTAAAAACATTTTTCCCATCAAGAACAGAGAGTATTTTCCCCTACACATGCGCGCACACGCACACACACACATACACACACATACATACATACACATAGCACATTCACCTAAGGAAATTCTCACAAAGGTAAGATGAAAGAACTAAGGTACAGGAGAAATAATACACAAAGAAAATGGAGAATGTGAATAAATGTAAAACAATGATTTCCTTTTAAAAAGTAACTCTGTCTTATGGGGTTAAAATAAAGTAAAAATAGGGGCGTCAGGGTGGCTCAGTTGGTTGTGTCTGCCTTCGGCTCTGGTCATGATCCCACGGTCCTGATATCAAGCCCCATGTCTGGCTCTCTGCTCAGTGGGGAGCCTGCTTCTCCCTTACCCTGTGTCTACCCCTCCCCTTGCTTGTGTTCTCTCTCTCTCTGTCAAATAAATAAACAAAATCTTTTTAAAAATAAGGTAAAATAAAATAAACAAAAACAATGACATAGAAGCTGAGATATGAATGATTGGTAATATAAATATCTTTATATAAACAACCTGCACAACTCCAGGGTGGTGGGTTGGCTCAGTGCATAGAGCATGTGACTCTTGACCATGGGGTTGGGAGTTCAAGCCATATGTTGGGTATAAGCATTACTTAAAAAGAAAAATATTTTAAAAAGTGGGGGGGGTGCCTGGGTGGCTCAGTGGGTTAAGCCTCTGCCTTCGGCTCAGGTCATGATCTCAGGGTCCTGGGATTGAGTCCCACATTGGGCTCTCTGCTCAGCAGGGAGACTGCTTCTCCCTCTCTATCTCTGCCTAGATCTCTGCCTACTTGTGATCTCTCTTTCTCTGTGTCAAATAATTAAATAAAATCTTTAAAGTAAATAAATAAATAAACAAAGAAGCAAATAAATAAATAAATATCTTTATATAGTTTAGGAGAAGAGTAAAAATAGGTGTTTTTGTTTTTTTTAAATAAGAAAACAGGGCGCCTGGGTGGCTCAGTGGGTTAAGCCGCTGCCTTTGGCTCAGGTCATGATCTCAGGGTCCTGGGATCTAGTCCCACATCGGGCTCTCTGCTCAGCGGGGGGCCTGCTTCCTTCTCTCACTCTCTAACTGCCTGCCTCTCTACCTACTTGTGATCTCTGTCTGTCAAATAAATAAAGTCTTTAAAAAAAAAATAAAAAAAAATAAAAGAAAAGAAAAAGAGAGAGAGAGAGAGAAAGGAATATAAAATTTATATAAATGAAACTATGAAACAGTTTTAAAATGAATACAAATATATTAGATATTACATAATGTAAACTGATTAAGTACTCCAGCTAAGAAATAAAGATTAAGTTGTATATATATTAAAAAAAACTCAAATATAACTGTATGCCATTTATAAGAGATGCATCTAAAATACGCTAAGAGAAAAAATCAACATATATAGGAGTTCACTACACACTAATAAAATATTTAATTCACTAGTAATACATAGTAATACTAAATTTATGTGATCTAATAACTGACTAAATTTATATAAGCCATCATACTGTGAGAGCTAGATATACTTCTTTCAGTAATTCATAAATTACATAGGCAAAGTAGGTGAATAATTTTATAGGAGAATTGAATTGAAAATTAGCTACATTGATCCAATTAACATTCATGGAATGTTGAACCCAAGAAATGATTAATACATATTATTATCAAGTACTCAGAGAACATTTATGAAAATTAATCACATATTGGAACATGAAGTAAATTTAAAGACATATTTAAAAAATGGTTTACAGACCATATTCTATGATCTTAATGAATGTAAGTTAGAACTTAGCAATAAAAGTGTTGCTAGGAACATTCTTACTTTTTAGAAATTAAAAATCTGATTTCTTAACAGACAGAAAAAAGAAATCATTAAGGAATTTAGAATATGCTTAGAACTAAATGATGCATATGCCACATATCAAAATTGTTGAAATAGTTACAGTGGAACTTGGATGGAAAATTGTAGACTTCAATATTTAAAAAAAAGTCTGAAATTGAATGATCTAAGCATCCAAATTGAGATTGTTGTTGTTGTTGTCTTAGGAATGGGAGGATGAAATTTGGAAGAAGAGTCCACAGCAAGATAAAATGAAGAGAAAAATGATAAAGACAAGAAAGAGCAGGAAAGTATGATAAACTTGTAGCAAGACTTATCAGGAATAAAAGAAAATGCTCAACGTATCAATTTTGTGATAGTAAGGAGACAGAACTACAGTTAGCCCAGAAATTAAAAAATTAACAAACAGACATGATGAACAACTTTATACTAATAATTTGAGAACTTAGGTGAAATGGGCAAATGTTTAAGAAAACATAACTCATCAAATCTATTTCAGTAAGAAATAGAAAATGGAAGAACAGTTCTACAACCATTAAAAAATGATTCATTTATTTGACAGTGTTTTAATTCTTTCCCTAAAGAAAACTTCAAACAGAATGCTTTATGGCATATTATATTAAACACTGAAAGAATGAGTAAATCAAATATTACAAAATAAACACAGAAATAGTGTTATGAACTCCATGTAATCCTGATTCCAAAACCTAACAAGGATAGCAGGCCTAGAAATGTATTGGCCAAATTCACTTGTAAATATAGATGCAAACATTCTAATTAAAATAATCCTAAACTATATGAATGAATAAAAAAATATAATAGATCATAACTGCAATGGATTTTTTCAGAAATTTAACTTTGGAACTTTAGATTGAAATTTGGTATTTAGATTTAATATTTAGATTGGTATTTAGATTTTTTTTAAAAGATTTTATTTATTTATCAGAGAGAGAGAGGGAGAGCTAGCGAGCACAGGCAGACAGAATGGCAGGCAGAGGCAGAGGGAGAAGCAGGCTCCCCGCCAAGCAAGGAGCCCTATGTGGGACTTGATCCCAGGATGCTGGGATCATGACCTGAACTGAAGGCAGCTGCTTAACCAACTGAGCCACCCAGGCATCCCAAGATTGGTATTTAGATTAGAAAATCTATTGAAAAGTTTCACCCTGCTAATTTACAAAGGCCATACATTAAGTCAACAATTTCAGGAATAGCATTAGATGAAATTTAATATATGTTCACGATGGGAAAAATATTAGCAAAATAAAAGTAAAAGGAATAACATAATCTTCCTTAATATACTGAAGAATATATTTAAATCCCTAAAGAAATATTCTTAATTCTTAATTTTTAATTCTCAATTTTTAATTGAAAACAATTTGTCAAGATCAGGGAAGGAAGAGGGTGCATGTTATCCCCACTTCTAGTTTGTGTTATATTAATCAAAGTTCTAACCAGGCCTATAAAGCATAATAAAATTTTTAGTGAATAAGTTAATTAACTGGTATGGCTTGAAATGAAAGAATCAAGATTGTCTGTATATTTGCAGATGATTTATCTATGAAAAATATAATAAAGATAGACATAATTAGTATAATTAGTAAAATTATTTACTATGGTTGCTATACAGGATATATATATATATATATATATATATATATATATATAAATTGGGATTTTATAAAACACAAAGAAATATATAAGATTAAGTATTGCATTTTAATAAATAACTAAAAATAAAAATACTCTGAAACAAATGTAATCAAAGAGTGTTAAAACATCTATGAAAAGTGTGAATTTGTATCAGATTATGTTAAAAACTATTAAATAGTGAGATATCTCATGTTTATGGATAAAATGGCTCAATATCCAAAAGATGTCAATTCTTCCCCTATAAATGATCTATAATCCAGTGCAATTACAATCAAAATTCCAAGTGACTTATTTTGTTGATTGTGATAAGATGAATCTTAAGTTTATGAAAGAATAAAGGGCCAAATTTAACAGACCCTTTTAAATAAGAATGAGAGAGGGATATTTTATATATTTTTAACTAATGGAAGCTGCTACTATCTCAAGGGATGTGCCTCCTTTTTTGCTTAATCACAAAAAGTTATAAGAATATGCCTGTGAAAGGAGGGCACCAAGTACAAGTCCTTTGTCCAGACCACTCAGCAGGTCTTCTGGGAAGAGTGTTACCTTGCCTTTATAGACTATTCTTTGCCCAAGTCATCCAGGGAACACCAAATACTGCCATTATGTTGTCTACTTATGAGCTAATTGTGTGCTTGTTAGAAGACCATAGTCAGTAACACTCCAGAAAACTGTGCTCTAGAAGAATAATACTAGAAAAAAGCTCTAGAAAAAAAAAATATATATATAGGTTCTGAGGCCTTGAGAGTCAGGATGAATTATATTACTCACATTCTTGGTTCTCCAGCTTGCAAAGGACAGATTGTGAGATTTTTTTGGTCTCCATAACCATGTGAGCCATTTCCTAGAATAAATTTTCTTTAATATATTTCTCTATATATCCCATTGGTTTTGTTTCTCTGGAGAAGTCTAACATATTCAAGCATATAGCATATATTGGTATATGTTCTGTAGGCACTTGAAAACTAGTTTGTATTCTGCTATTGTTAGGTGGAGTATTGTGTAAATGATTAGATCCTGTTTGTTGATGGTGTTTTAGTTCTTCTATATCATTGCTGATTTTCTGTCTCTTTGTTTTATTAATTGTTGGTGGAGGGGAGTTCAAGTCCCCCAACTCTAATTGTAGATTTGTCTGTTTCTCCTTTTTGTACTATCAGTTTTTATGTCACATATTTTGCAGCTTTTTTGTTTTGTGCATTCACATTTAGGATTGCTATATATTTTGGGGGGATTGACACTTGTCATATAATTTCTCCCTCTGTTCTCTGAATTCTACTTTATCTAATATTAATATAACCACTCCTGCTTTCCTTTTATTAATGTTTGCATGATACATCTTTTGTTGTCTTTTCACTTTCAACCTGCCAAAGTGGTTATGTTTGAAATAAGTTTCTTTGTGGATAATATATTGGGTTGGGTCATATTTTTTACAATCTACTTTGCTAATCTCTGTCTTTTAATTGGTATGTTTAGACCATTTGTATTTAATGTAATTATTGATCTGTAAGGACATAAACGTTTTGTTTTAATTTTTTTTTCTGTTTTCTCTTTGATTTTGTTCTTTCTTTATTTCTATCTTCCTATGGGTTATTTTAACTTTTAAAAAATGTTTTTAAGAAATCCATTTTGAGGGTGCCTGGGTGGCTCAGTTGGTTAAGCAACTGCCTTCGGCTCAGGTCATGATCCTGGAGTCCTGGAATCAAGTCCCATATTGGGCTCCCAGCTATGCTGGGAGTCTGCTTCTCCCTCTGACCTTCTCCTCTCTTGTGTTCTCACTCTCTCTGTCAAAATAAATAAATAAATAAAATCTTTAAAAAGAAGGAGAAAAATTCCATTTTGATTTATCTACACTGTTTTTGACTGAATCTCTTTCTACAGCCTTTTCAGTGATGTTCTGGATATTGCATTATATATAGATAATTTATTGCAATCTAACTTTTTGTTGGCTCCCACTGATGTTTCTAAGTTATTGGTTTCTTCAGTTCCATGTCTGGGCTATATGAGTGAAAGGAAAATCTGGGAAATTTAGCACTTCTTTGCAACTCGAAGTGTCTATATAGTCTGCTTTCTTTACCCCACCTTTTCAGGTATTCTTATGTTTGTTGTACATATGATGTTCACAGTTTGTACCTTTTGACTACCTTCGCCCACTTTACCTTTCCTTTTTTAAAGCCAGCAATTATAGCTCTGTGACCTCTGCTTCTGTTGTTGCATTTTCCTCTCTGACTCTTACTCCCCTGTCTCCCTCTTTTGCATATAGGAATAATTTTGATTACATTGGTCCCACCCAAATAATCCAGAATAGTCTTCCCATCTCAAGATGAGTACTTAATCACAGCTATAAAATCCCTTTTGCTATGAGAATGTAACATGTTCACATGAAAATTAGGACATGGATCTCTTTGGAAACTCCTTTTACAGCCCATCACTGATAGCTTTATTTTGAAGAGCTCTCCTCACTTTTATGCCATAAATACATTTGATATAGTTTTGAATTAAGTAAATATGGGATTTTACTTAGTTAAATAAGTGTAAACAAGAGTTTGTTTTATTTTGTTTTGTTTTGTTTTGTTTTTTGTTTTGTTTTTAAAAAGGATATAGCAAAATCCTTACTATGCTAATACCAATGGCTTGGTCTTCTTATGATAGGTCTTTTAACAAGGAATATCAAATGCATCATTTCTTGTAGATACATAGTTTTATTTTTTTGACTTATAGGGCTTATTTTTGTGCAGAATCCGTTTAAATGCCTTTCTTCTTTTCTCAAACATCATGGAGATGACTGTGTTGGACTGGTTATATAGTATTATGCTGCATGTATCTAGAACACAACCCACTTTCTTGAGACATACTTGGTATGTTATGAACTTTTTTGGTCTGACAAATGCTTCAAATGACTAGTATGCCACATTACCTTAAAAAAAAAAAAAGCCTCCTTTATTGCAACATGGGCGTAAAGAATTACAAACATCTACATTGATCTCAAAAATCAGAAGTCTTGGCATATACTTGCTGCAAAGGTGACAAAAACATATTTGTTAATTTGTCCGTTTGTCATTTATTAGCCCTTTCACTGAGCATTCGCCATGTTCCATGCTGAAAATTAAGCATGCAGTATGCATGTATTTGGAAAAATATGGGCCTTAACCCTCAGGAGCAGAGTTCAGTAGAATCAAGGAGTGAAGCCAAGGAACAGACTTGACCTGTTTGGAAAAGACCATGGGAGGAGACTCAGAAAAGCTTTCATAAGTTGGTCTTATTCTTAAAGAAGGAATAGAAGTGAGATGCTAACTAGGAGAGTAGTTACAAAGGGAGTAGTTGGCCAAGTGATTAGTTAACCAAAAGAAGAGAATAGGAAAATGATCCCAGACAGATGACATAGGCAAAGTCAAGAAATATCAGAAGTAAGTTCTGAAGAGCTCTAAGAGATTTAATGATTTAGAGTTAGAATGTGAGGCAAGGAGTGGCAGGAGATGAGACTGTGGATGTAATTATGCCTGGATCAGGGAAAACAATATTTTAATTACTATATTCCATGTAAAAAACACAGAATCATCAAAGGTTTTTTGAACTTTCCAAACTGTACATTATCCTCCCTTGAGATAATTAGACTTGAGGTGAGTGATATATAGGGTTCAGTTTACCCAACAACAATTATGTTTATAACCATTGTCCCAGTTTAATCATCAATAGTGATTGATGGACACTCTCAAAAAGTGTCCTGGCTTGACTTATAAATTATATAATAACATTTAGACAATTGCATTATTTACTGAAGAAACATAAAGGCATTACATAATTAATGGTGTGTATCATTTTATTCCTTTTTACAATCCCTTCCATCTGAGAATGAACTTCTTTAAATAAAATTGGATTGATCCTGGAAAAGGAGGTTGGGCAACTCATTATATCTCTTTACCCACAGTTTCTTCATTTGGGATATAGCTATAATAATACTTATGGAATTAAAGCACTAAGCATGCAAAAAACATTTATAGCAGTATTTGGTATAAACTAAGCACTTATATGATTTTCTGTTATCTTAGTGGTTTGCTTATCCTGAATTTTAATCTTGACTTTAGCTGCTGTGTAATACCCAGAGAGTCCATGAGAGGTCAGCTCCTTCAGAAGGTCACAACTTACCCTGCTAAAACTGGTTAACAAAATTGCCATCAATACCATTACACTTGACCTGGTTTATTATTTCTTTCAGTGTCATTTCCCTTACTAGTTTGTGGGCTCCCCAAAGGCAGGGCAAAAGCTACTTCTTACTCAAAGCTACATCCTTAGAGCCTTAAACAACTGTGTCTGCAAGGTAGCAGACGCTAAATGTTTCAAGAAAAAAAAGAGTTGATGCGTGTGTGTGTGTGTGTGTGTGTGTGTGTGTGTGTGTATGATAGAGGGAGGTTTCTGCAGGATTATCTGTAACCTGGGTTCTCTGTGTCTTTTTTCTGGCATGCTAGAGACCCAGAATGATATCTCATATGACTTTTTAAAAATTGCCTGAAGTCAGTGTTCTCAGTCAGGGGCTATTTTACCACCCACGGGACATTTGGCAATATCTGGAGAGTTTTTGGTTGTCACATTTGGAGGAGTGTTACTGGCATCTAGTGGGTACAAGCCAGGGATGCTGCTTAGCATCCTACAATGTACAAGGCAGCTTCCAAAGAATTATTTGGCCCCAAATGTCAGTGTGCTGAGGTTGAGAAACCTTGATAGAGTCATGGATATAGCACATAATTTGTGTACCTTACAACATCTTTTTTATATACCACTGATTCCAGTTTAATGCCAATGCCCTACTCTAAATCCATATCTTTTTTTTTTTTTTTTTTACTTCTTGTTTGTTTATTTGGTTGTTTGCCTTGGGAATTTATTTTCCAAAAGCTTAGAAACTTGGTTAACCTAAAATTATGTGTGCTGGGCAATCTGGAAGAGGGAGGAAATTAGCAGTCTTAGAGGAAATTAAACAATGTGGAATAGAAGTTTGAGCATAAAAAGCTAGCCTCCAGGGGCGCCTGGGTGGCTCAGTGGGTTAAGCCTCTGCCTTCGGCTCAGGTCATGATCTCAGGGTCCTGGGATCGAGTCCCGCATCAGGCTCTCTGCTCGGCAGGGAGCCTGCTTCCTCCTCTCTCTCTCTGCCTGCCTCTCTGCCTACTTGTGATCTCTGTCTGTCAAATAAATAAATAAAATCTTTAAAAAAAAAAAAAAAGCTAGCCTTCAGATATTTCAAAAGGCAATGTTTTACCTCCTTCTACATGTTTTTTCAGATGTTTCCCTGTGGGATTGAGACCTAGTTTCTCCAAGTGGTAACCGGCACACCTCATTGGATTTTTTCCCTTTCCATTCTTGCTCTCTTTGCTCCATCATTCCCACTCTCAGATAAACTACTTGTAGTCAATTCCCGGTCTTCACTCTGCTTTGGATGAACCCAAACATAGGCAATGGATCTTCCTTTAAAAAACAAGTAACAATTCCCAGAAGTAATGTGGAAGGGGTATGAAAATTTAGTTATTCCAAATCCACTGTTGGATGTACTGGAAATATATTAGTGAAATGAAATAGTCAAGCTGAACAGGTTACTGTGGGTCAGTTTCATTGATGTCAGTCATTCACCTGACTAAGACATAAGAAACGAAGGTTCATGTGCCCTGACTACTGAGGCAGTGCTAGAATAATTACTAATTTAGAAGTAGTATCTACCATTCTTGCTTACTTCTTATCTTACTTTCTTTTGACCTGAGTAGAGTGTGAAATATGGGGCAAAGAGAAAGACCTCACTGTTCTAATAGTCTGAAAAGAGGAGATGAGACAATTGGTATTCATTGACAGCATTTTCTCCTGCGCGGATGTCATAAATGCTCTTTGAATCACTGAACAAATGTATAGACTCTGTCATTCAGTGGAAGGCATTAATGAAACCCTATTGAAGGCATTATATTGTGAAAAAGGACACAGAGAAGTGAGGAGGACATTTAAGTCTTCTAGATCGAGACAGAGTCCACACAAGAAGTCTCATAGTATAAATTTATGCATAATTTTCCTGAAGGTTGGTAAGAGTTGTCTTAGCAGGTAGAGTTAGCTGGGGACCTTGCAATATTGTGATCCTGACATCCAAAAGCTTTCAGAGTTCAACGCAATCAGTCATATGAGTGCCTACATGTAATATTATTCTGCCTGGAATTCTTCATGCATTATATATAGGTTAAAAGAGGTTGCCATAAATAGTAGGTTCATAGAAAGGACAGATTGAACGTTTGAACTCTTTGCAAAAGAAAAAACAAGTGAGAAAGAGAGAAAGGCTGTTTTTCACTTTCTTCCTAGACTCCCCATCACCCCTTTAATGCAGGAGACTGCAGAAGCAACATTAGTTCAACATTAAAATCCAATAAGCCTTTTTCTTGATTCCAGTCTGACAGTTCTCCTGCGTGGCAGAGAAGGCACAAGGCTGACTGAATGGGTTTCTAAACAAATTGGGTCAAATGCTGCTTTTGCTTGACTTACTTAAGATTGATTGGTAATTAAGAGATTTAAAATTGGTACTTTCCTAGTAGAGCAAAGTTGGAGCAGGGCTTTTCAGGTTCTGAGGCCTACAGAGGGTTGGGGTTAAAAAATAATAATAATAGTAAAAAGACATAGATGTTTTTGAAGGGTCTTGGTGTCAAAAAGAATAATGGGCTGTGGTTTACTTTTTGAACATACCTCAATAATGGGACAGATACATTTAATGATAGAAAACCACTCTATTATTGGAATTATAAGGGGTAACAAGTGCTTTATCTTCGGGAGAATGCAGAAAAATAAATGTGCATCCATCCTCCTCCTCAAATCAAAATCAGTGGTTTATGGACTGACCATGATATATGGGATGGACTCTCTCTGGTGGCCTAGATAATATTTAGAAGTGAGTGCAGAGAATGAAGTAGGGGAAAATGGAATCCAGGAAGAACCCTAAATCAAAGTCCTGGGTGGGCAGGTCATCTCAGGGTGAGACTAAATAGATTATGGAGCCCATTATTCAGGACTTGTTAGAATACAGCTAAGCATTACTAAAAACCACAGTTAAAGTCACCCCTTTTGTATGCCTGCGAAAATGTAGGAATTTGTGCATAACTACCTTGCATTAAATATAGTAAAGATTATAAATATTATAAAATATGTATTTATTTGTTTATCTCAACCCCTAACATATGCACTCTGATAATTCTACGGTGTCTCTTTCAAGGTGATAGATAATACCTATAGAACTTGGTGCTTCTATAGAACTTGGTGCAAGCTTAAATCTCCAATAATATTTAGGGCCAATCAGAGGACATAGTTTTCACTGTTATTGTTTGAGGGGAGCGAGGACATAAAGAATTTTACATGGTTCTATATTTTGAGTCTCCTGGAAATTTCAAAAGTGCTTCTAATGCTTACACTAATCTAATGAAAGTTTCTGGAGAATAAATAGTTGCAAAATGCTGAAGGAAATAAGACAATCAATCATACAGGAATCCTATCTTTAAAAAAGCTTCTGAATGGATCAAGAAGATGTGGTATATATACACAATGGAATACTATGCAGCCATCAAAAGAAATGAAATCTTGCCATTTGCGACAACATGGATGGAACTAGAGCATATCATGCTTAGCAAAATAAGTCAAGCAGAGAAAGACAACTATCATATGATCTCCCTGATATGAGGAAGTGGTGATGCAACATGGGGGCTTAAGTGGGTAGGAGAAGAATCAATGAAACAAGATGGGATTGGGAGGGAGACAAACCATAAGTGACTCTTAATCTCACAAAACAAACTGAGGGTTGCTAGGGTGGGGGGAGAAGGAGGGGTTATGGACATTGAGGAGGGTATGTGCTTTGGTGAGTGCTGTGAAGTGTGTAAACCTGGCGATTCACAGACCTGTACCCCTGGGGATAAAAATATATGTATATAAAAAATAAAAAATTAAAAAAAAAGCTTCTATATTCTATAGGTAATAAGATGATACTAACTCTATAAGGCAAAACATTATAGGGTAAAAAAGTACAGAGTACTTATTAGTTAGATTAAATAGAGACCTTTAAATGGGAAAAACAGGGGCCCCTGGGTGGCTCAGTTGGTTAAATGACTGCCTTCGGCTCAGGTCATGATCCTGGAGTCCCAGGATTCAGTCCTGCGTCAAGCTCCCAGATCCATGGGGAGTCTGCTTCTCCCTCTGAACTTCCCCCTCTCATGCTCTCTCTCTCTCTCTCTCAAATAAATAAATAAAATCTTAAAAAAAAAAAAAAAACCTAAATGAATGGGAAAAAAAAAATCAGGGAAAGCCCTGGGGAATAGACAAAATTTGACCTTGAATTGGAGAGTTGGTAGGATTTGAATTTGTATAATTTGAATGTACTATGTGAAGAATAAAAAAAAAATATGTGAGAAAGAGTAGGGATAGGTACACAGAGCTTCTGGTGACTCGGTGCAATGTACAGACTAGAGGAAAATAAAAGATTAAGGTGAGAGAGATTGTCTATGATTTGGATAGTCAAGGGCCTTAGGTGGCAGTTTGAGAGTCTGAGGCTCTACGCAATCATCCACGGAGACCTGCTGAAGATGAATGAACTGAGTTATACCCAAGGCAGATTAACTCAGTAATAGTATTTAGGATGGATTCAAATAGGGAGATTAGAGTTACGTAGCCTGAATTTGCACTGAAAGTATGCCAGAATAGAAGTACAGTGGGCAAAAGGCACTGGCTCAGTGGTGGAGGAAAACGATCAAAGAGCAGGTGGTTTCAGACATACCGAATTCAAGTACCACCACCAAGCACTTCAGTGGAGAGGACCTTCTTTTCAGATCCTTTAATTATCCATCCTTACACCAAAAATACTATATGTAGTTACACTTTTTTAAAAGTGACTTTCTTAATTTCATTAAACTCTATATTAACCTTTAGAACTACTTTCATGCTCCAAACAAGTATTTTTCAACCTGGGCTATACATTTAAATCTCCTGAGGTGTTCTTAAAACTGAGAAAGCCTGGAGAAGCAATCTGTAGGGTGGATAGGGTCCAGGAATTGGTGTTTGCAATGTTCCAGAGCCCATTCGGGTGTGTATCCTAGCAAAATCGGGCAATAGTGATCACTTTGTAAGTTTATATTCCCATGTGGAAAATGTTCCTATGTTATGTGCTACCTAGGTCTGCACAAAGAGAGACTAATTAATGCAATCACAGATACTTAAGTTGGGTGACTCATAGAACATTTTTAATTTTTATGAGATCCTTAAAACAGTTCATTGTTATATATTTTGAGATAATTTTTTTCCCTTTCTTTACTAGTCAGTGACTAACAATTCTGGAAAATTCATTATTAAATGCTTATGTTTGAGTTATTATTTTAAAATCTCCCTATCATTTGTTTGGTTGGATTTAGATATGCCTCTTAGTGTCCATGTGAAGCTGGTTTTTTGGTTTCCAGTGTACATATGAACAGTGTTCTAAGAAGGGGAGCAGAGAGCACTGAAAATGGTTGTCATACGATTGAATTGGAATCTCAGTCAATTGTGTCTAAAAATATTAAATTTTAAACAAAATCTAAAAAATAATTTATTATGAAGAAAAAATCAGAAAGAATCTACAATCACCCATTTCATATTTCTGTGACATATAGGGTATTTCATTTTGCCTTCTGGTTCCTGTTCACATACGTACTTTTTGCATAGTTATTACATAGATCTTCAATAAAATTTCCTTCTTTTGTGATTAGATTAGTAGCCATTATATCTCGAAGATTTTTCAGCATTTTAATGTATTTGATTTCACAATAGCATTTTAATGAGTGTGTAATACTTCCTCAAATGTACACACTGTAATTAACAGATAATTTCCCCCCATCAGTAGAAATTTGGGTTGTTGTTTTCGTTGATAAGCAATGCTTCTGTGAACAGAGTCTCTTTTCCTTTTCAATTAAAATATTTATTAAACAATGATTTATCGTACTTACTGTTAAGGAGAGATTCAAATGTAAATGAATATCTGGCTTCAGGGAGCTGACAATCCCATAGGAAATTATATGAACCATAAAATGATCTCAGAATAGATGAATATACAAACATGAAAACACAATGGAAGGGAACTTAATCCTCGTATTTGGATCAAAGACAGTTGAGAGGAAGAAATAACACTTGCATTCAGTCCTAAAGGATAAAGAAGGGTTTAGCAGGAAAACAGAGTAGGAATGGAGCGCATTCAAGAAACTAAATGAGACTTTATGGAAGTTTGAAGCATATGGAAAGGAATGGATGTTAAAATGGTAGGACCAGGTTGTTTGGCATCATGGTAGTTTAGAATGGTAGATGGGCATGTGGAAAGAGAGGAAAGATCTTAATCTTCCATATTTTTTCTTTATAATAAAATGCAAATAGCCATACTCTGGGATCAAAAAGAAAGAACATTTTTTATGGCTCTAGATACATACTTTGGGAAAGGTATGCACAAGCACACAATATTCACCAGTGCATCATAGGTATTACAAATAGAATTAGCAACGTAGGTATACTGTATAATGCTTTGGTTAATGTCATAAGGTTAATTTTTATTGTGAAATATATAATACAAACAGAAGTACATACTATCTATAGCAGAATAAAATAGTAAGAATGAGTGCACATGTATCATCCAACAGTGACCTTAATAAATAAAAATTTTCCAGTGAATCAGAAGCCCGTCCCTCTTATCCCATCATCCTTACCATTCCCCCATGGGGATAAGTACTTCCTTAAATGCCATATTATTTGTATTTTTTAATCTTTCTATAGAGTTCTAATATGCACCCATATAATTCTAAGTAATATATTGTGAAATTTCGTCCATTTTAAACTTTGCATACATAGAATTGTGTGTTAAATATTCCCTTGACCAGTTATTTTGGCGAAACATTTTATTCTTGAGATCGGTGTTGTGACTGCTTTGCTATAGTTCATTTTTTCCCACTGCTTTATAATGCCAAATGAATGGAATATATACTACAATTTATTTATTTAACTACATATCTTGTCTATTGTTGATGAACTTTTGCATTATTATTACTGTTTTGAACAGTACATGACTCCTGGTGGCCAGTCTCTCTGGAACATATATCTAGGTATAAAAAGGCCAGGTGTAGACAGGTGCATCTTCAGCTTTACTAAATGATGTCAAATATTTCCAGTGTAACTGTGACAGTTGACACACCCATCACCAAGTGTGGAAGTCTCATTGTTCTATTGCTGTACACCCTCATCACTACATTTTCATTTGGGTTACTCCAGTGCATATTCAATAATATGTCATTGTGATTTCATTTTGAATTTCCTTGATTTTGAGTAGTATTGAACAGAATCAGGTTTTTAAAAACCATTTATGTTCCTTATCCTAGTTACTACTAGGATACCCATTGTACCCTATGCCTTTTTTTTTTTCCCCTGTTGGAATTTTGGAGTCTTATAGAAATACACTTTATATGTAATTGGCTTATTATGTTTCAAGCTCTCCCAGTTTGTTGCCTGTCTTTTTCCTTTATATGCCAGTGGACATTAAAAAGAGAACTTTGTGCAATCATCTTATGTAAGACAGAAGGACATGCTTCAGAATTGAGATAGCAAAGTAGATTTATGCAGGGAGAGAAGAAGCCGGTCCTGATCACTTTGTTTGAACCCTGAGCCAAGCAAGGTGTGTCTAAATACTGTCCCTGGAATATCCAGATTCTAGTAGATTCCATTTTTCCTCAAGCCCATCCAGGTTAAATTTTTCTCTTAATTGCAACTTATATTGTTTGTAATGGACAGTGATATCTATTAACAAGGATTTTACTTATACTATTGCATATCACCAAGTTTGAATTACTATACAGTTGTTAAATAAAAAATCCAGCTAACTTTCATTTGTCTCATTTCAAAATCTGGTGATTTTTCTCTGCACAGTCCCTCAGGATTCTTCATTATTTTTCCAAGCATGTTTCTTACTTGCCTTGAATGTAGGCAACTCTTGAATGTAGGCCTTTGTGAACCAGAACAAACTTCTCCCTTAGGGATTCTGAGAGGTAAAAAAAAAAAAAAATGCATTTCACATTTCTGCTCTGAAGGACGTTTTATTCAAGATGAATTGGTAACCTTCAAATATTGGATGACTGACTTTTCCAGTCTAATTTAGAAAAGAATGACTTCAAATCTTATGAAAAAGACATCGCCTACCAAAAGACCCCTCTGGTGGGCCAGTCTCTCCCCTTGGACTGGCTCTCAATCCTCCTTGCCTTGTCAAGGGTTTTGTTCCTTCATTTATTTCTTCTTTTCCGTCCCAGTAGTCTCTGTTCTATTGTTTTCTTATTTCTATGAACAAGGAAACATGCTTTAGAGTCTCCCATTAAGGAAAAAAAACCAAAAACTAACAAGCAAAACAAAACAAAGTCCCTTTTCTCCTCATGTCCCTCTGGCTACATTCCCACTTCTTTGCTCCCCTTTTGGAGAAATACTTTTCAAAACAGTTTCCTATGCATGATGTTTCTAGTTCTTTCCCTGTCAATCAAATCCTCATCACTCCACTGAAAGTGTTCTTATCCATGTTCACTTTTCTGTTCTTGTCCAACCTGACCTCTTCAGTTTCTCCTTTGTGAAGGATGTTCTCCTCTTGGTGAACATGACACCATACCCTCTTCCTGGCTTCAGTTTGACTAATTTCCTTGACTCATTTTTCCTACTATTTGCCTAATAGAGGAACTGCATCACAGAATGATCTAGAGCCTTACCCATCTACATTTTTACCCCTAAGGTGATCCATTCCTTACCATTCCTTACCTTTGATGGCATCTGCACGATAACAGTTGCAAGATTCTTATCTCCAGCTGAGACTTCTCCACTATACTGAAAGTACACTTTACAGACTTGTCTACTGCAGGTCTATATTTGGATATTTCAAGGTCATTTCAAATTTAACATGAGAAAAACTTCTCATTTTGAAACTTTTCCAGAAAACACTTTCTCCCTTATTCTTCGTCATCTAAGAGTGCCATTATTACTCATTTGACCAAATCACAAACCTGAAATAAATTCTTGATTCTTCTCCTTACCTCATTCACAAAATCAAATTTATTGACAAGCCATGAGTGTCTCCACAAAATATGCCTTGCACTTGCCCTTTCATCTTGAATGTACTTCTACAAACATAATTTTAGAAACAGTCATATTTCATCAAGACAGTCTCTATAGCTTTCTAATTGGTCTTTCACATTTACTCTACTATGTTTCATTTTCTTCATAACAATCAGACTGATATTTTTTTCCAAACTAAGTAAAACCATATCAAAACTATCAATGACTCCCATTTTAGAAGAAAACTCCAAGTCCTTTCCTTGGCCTACTTGGCCCTGCCTGATCTTGTCTTGATCTCTATCTATTCTGATTTCAGGATAGTCTGTCCCTCTTTTGATCTTGTCTCTTCTGATTTAGGAGACTTCAGAGATTGAATTTTCCAGATCCTTTGCCTGATAGTGCCATTATACCATACTTCTTCATTTATTCCCTCCTTTCTTTCTTTCTCTCTTCCTTTCTTGATTTTATTTATTTATTTATTTGATGAAGAGAGACATAGTGAGAGAGGGAACACAAGCAAGGGGGGTGGGAGAGGGAGAAGCAGGCCTCCCACTGAACAGAGGGCCTGATGCAGAGCTCAATACCAGGACCCTGGAATCATGACCTGAGCTGAAGGCAGATGCCTAATGATAGCCACCCAGGTACACCCATACTTCATTCTTATAAGACTAATTCTTTCTCATCCTTCAGGTTTCATTAAAACTGACAAACAGTTCATCTCAAGTAGTTTGCCTGAACATGGGATTTTTCTATCACCCTCCTTTCTTATATTAATGATAGCACTTGCTGAAAGTCTAGAATTACTCATATGTGTGACTAGCACATTGTAAATACTTAATAAATATTTGTTGAATGAATTAATGGCAATGATTTACTAGAATTGAGGAACAAGAAGATGTATATATAGAAATTATCAGTTCATATTGGCATGAATTTCTTGGCAAAGGTGTGACTTCTTTGCATTGACATGATTTGCCAGTCTATAGATCATAACCTGGAGGTGTTCTCTAAGGTGTTGCTTCTATTTTGTAGGAGGTTGGACTAATTTTCCAATTAAGTTAACGTTTGTATGAACTAATCTACATAATTAATATACTAACGAAATTGTTTAAAGGACAAAAAACCATATAGCTCAAAAAGTAGATAAACAAGGGGCACCTGGGTGGCTCAGTGGGTTAATGCCTCTGCCTTCTGCTCAGGTCATGATCCCAGGGTCCTGGGATCGAGCCCCACATTGGGGTGTTTGTTCAGCAGGGAGGCTGCTTCCCCAGAGCACAAATAGCCTTTGCTCTGCCTACTTGTGATCTCTGTCTGTCAAATAAATAAATAAAATCTTTTAAAAAAATGAAAAAAAAAAAGTAGATAAGCAAGAGAAGTAATCAAATAAGGAAAATTTTACTAGGTGATAATTTTTACACTTGTTGTGAATCTGAAAAATATCATTTGGTTCTCTGGAAACCACCTAGTCATAAGGTGGTCTCAGTGCCAGATGTGAGAAGCCAGGGGCAATGGATTGGTATTTCCCAGTCAAGAGGTTAACTGATGACTACAGAAATTCAGGTTTAACTTCTTAAACTTTTCTATTCTTTCAACATTTTCTCTAGATATTTTTGCTAATATATTTCAAAATCTGGCTGCCAATTTCTTGACATCTGGCACTTATTTAAACTTTTAATATTTGTGTATAGTTTTTCTTTTTAATTTGCTCCAATTCCTCAAATAAGAAAGTGAATTTCAAAATTACAAAACATGATCTGATAAAAGAAAATTAAAGTGTTTATGATTTCAAGGTTATTTTGGGTCCACATCTGGAGTAAGTCTAGAAATGTGTGTAATTATAAGCTAATTTAAAGAATGTTGGAAGGTAGTGAAAAATGTTCTATGAATCACCAAACTTGGATTCTCATTTTGTTAACCACAGTGACACTCACCTTAACAAATGGCTGAAGGGCCAAGGATCCATGATACCATTCCTATCTTTATGAGTTAAACTCAAATTTGGAGAATTGCCATACAGAAATCATGAGAATTCCTTACAAAGAAACAAAGTAGGACATTCTTAGCCATACTATGTATTGATATAAAAACACATGAAAGGCACATGGCTAGGGCTAATCAGGCACATACAATAGCTGAGAAAAATATCCAAAGTAGTTGTTCATTATACCAGGAATTTCCAAGTTTGTGATGTAAGTTGTTTATTCTACTTCTCTAAGACCATTGCCAGATAATGAGAAACTCAAGAAATATGACTTATTCATATTTACATCATGGATTTATGACAAAGCTTTTTGGCATATAGTAACAATTTTTGGAATTAAAGAAATCTTATTTGTCCAACCTTCATTTTTTTGTTAAATAGTTAAATTTTATAGTCACTACTTCCAGCTTGAATGATAACAACTATAATTTTTGCTGTTTGGTTTTGGATTGTGTCTTTCTCGGAAGAAGTTGTATGAAATTCTATAAAGAAGTGAGCATAGGGGCGCCTGGGTGGCTCAGTGGGTTAGGCCGCTGCCTTCGGCTCAGGTCATGATCTCAGGGTCCTGGGGTCGAGTCCCGCATCGGGCTCTCTGCTCAGCACGGAGCCTGCTTCCTCCTCTCTATCTCTGCCTGCCTCTCTGCCTACTTGTAATCTCTCTCTGTCAAATAAATAAATAAAATCTTTAAAAAAAAAAAAAAAAAAAAAAAAAAAAAAAAAAAAGAAGTGAGCATATATTTGACATACCCTTCTGTTGCCCTAAATGTACTTTTGTTTATATGGCAAATATGCTAGTCTCTACTTCCATTTATTTTGTTTGTTTTAGGAATTGATAGTATGTTAAAAATATAGAATACATAAAGGTAAACATAGATCGGTTTTAAATAAATGTTATTATAAATTTCAGACAAAGGAAAATAGCATATATAAAGAATTTTCTGATGATAAAGCTTTAAGCAGATGTTAAGTTCTAACAAATCTAAAATTTAGGAGCATCCTACTCTTGTTATTAACGCCATAAATTACATTAGAGATTAGGGTAAGAAGACTGAACAAAAATACCCCAAATTTTCTACACTCCCTATGAATGAACAAAGGTGTGTATTAGTTAAGAAGAAGAAATAAGAGCCATGATGAAGCTGTTCTTAATGCATAAATGTACATCAAGAGGTAAAACAATAAGTGGTGACTTCTAGGGATGCTACATGGCAAGTAAGCAACAAGGCAAATTCTTGTTAAACTGCCACTAAAGGACTACACCTGGTCCATGTATGGTATTTTTTTGTTGTTATTTTGCTTTTTCCTTTTTCTATAATGAGACAATATTCTTTCTGTCCATGCTTATCACTGAAATGAGGAAAATTAGAAGTCTTCTAAACTTAAGAAGAGAGTTGGGAGAAATTTGTTATTTAGATCAGGAAGATATAATCAGATTTAAATTATTGAGTAATAGATAAGAGCTGAGATTTACTGTGAGCAATTGCCAATTATCACCAGGTGTTTCTACTTTTAAAATTATTCTAGATTTTATCTTAAATGTAATATGCAAATAATGGTAGGGATTTATTATTATTACAATTATCATAATAGAGATATTGGTGCGGACTAATTTAAATGCATGCTTTTTAATGACCTCACAGATATTTCTGCTCATTAGAAACCTAACTGCCCCCAACCAGCACGAGCAGTGTCTCTCTTCACCCGGTGGCAATGAATGGAAAAACTAACACAGTTCTGAAAGTGACACGGATTTTAGGAAGTTAATTTTATTCAAGAAAGCATTAGAAATGAATGCCATTATAAACAATGCTTTGATTAAGGAATCTGTTGTATTTTTATTATTAAAAACGAAGATACTTAAGGTTGTCAACTCAATTAGAAAAATTTTATTTACAACAGAAGATATTATAGGTGGTAGCTTATAAGAACGAAACCACCGTTCGTTGTAAACGAGATTAACTGCACCTTCTGTGCAGCTGATGCAGCATACAAGTTCTGCCCAGGTATCGGTTAAGCATGTGTTTGGGCCTTAGCCCTATGGATGCTCATCTAACAGTTACAGGTAAAACCTGCAAATTTACACAAGTGCTCGATGGGTCTCCGATTTTGGTTCTTGAAGAAAAACATATTGAGAAGAAAAGATTTAAAATATCCTTCCCACCAGCAAAGACCTGGATGTTGGCTCCATAAGCTCTTTCTTTTGCTCTACTGAATTGTTACCCTTATCCCACATGTTCATCTATACACTCTGAAATGTTTGTAGATCACCATCACAAGTAAACACTTCTTTCCAGTACTCACTAGAGACCTGTCCCTTATTGCCTTAGCACATTGAACTATATTTATTTTATTTTATATTGTAAATTATATTTATTTTATTGTTTATTAATTATAATTATATTAATTATAATATATACTAGTGTAATAATTATATAATTATAATATATAATAATTATTTTAATTATTTTATTTATTTTTATTTTACTTTATTGTTCCCAACTAGTTTATAAGCATTTTGAGGTTAGGGACCAGAACACTTTTTTAAAAATGTAATTTAAAAAAAAAATTCTTGGTGCAAAGGATACCATCTAGTATATTTGAGGCACCGTATACATATTTATATGTACATGTTACATGTACATACTGAAATGAGTGGATAAAAACAAATCTGTACTCTTGTATCTCTGTATAAACATGGCCTTGGCTTTGAAAGACTATGAAACTCATGGAAAACATCATTTTCTAGGATCTGTGTTCTTCCTCTATGCCCTATTTCATCATCATTTTGCATTCTCTGCATAATTTTTAAGAACATAAATTCTTGGCAGATATCCTGGTTTATAACTTAAGTAACAAGTGTCTGAGAGTCTAGTCATTAGTATCTATTGTGTATATCTATATTTAGTATCATAAAATCTAATGGAATCCCAAATTACTGATCATAAGAAATGGCTGATTTTTAAATACTGAAAGTAAAACACCATGCTAAGTGCTTTAATTATTTTTTCCTTGAAATGAATGGTTTTATTACATCTGACACTGTTAAGAAAAATGAATTCTTTGGGGAACTAAAATCTTAAAAAGCTGCACATTTTAAGTGCTTTCTCTTTGGGTGAAGATTTATCTTATTTTAATGTGGGACCACTTAGTGAGTGAGGAGGTTGTAAAAGACTTTTGTGTGCACATTAAAATTTTACATGCTCTGTGTTCTTAATATTTTACAATGTATATCATTATATACTTCCTGAAAAAGCAGAGGACCCCTCAGAATGGAAGTAATAGCACTTAAAATTGATATTTGTGTATACCTACTATGTGACAACCATTCACATGCCTGATTTATATAATATATTTGGAAGGGTTCAGTGGGAGATGGTTTTTCTTGTTGGCTGGTTTTCTTATTGAAAAAGAGACTTAAAAGTTTGAATACACCTTATAAATGGCACCTGCTTGAGTTCTTTAATTAACACTCCTTAAGAGGATATACTCATATTCATCTAATTTTTAAGAAAGACCTATGATCATGAGAGATATATGCTTGATTGAACATAGAAAATGACAATGAGATATGACTTTCGAAATCGGAACTGCTTTGAAAAATCTAAGGAGAGTGGTCACTACAACTAGCAGTCTAGATTTTCTCTTGATATTAAGAAGCTATGTGCCTATGTAATCCCATGTACATTGTTGGCTACAAACGTGTTACTTCTTCAAGTGGAAACACTTAAGCAAAACTAAAAATGTTCCTCTGTAGAAGATGTAATCTCAACCTGGTTTAAGGAAACTTCTGAGGGAGAATTCCTTGTCACGGAAATATTTGGTAGGCTGAAAAGTAGGTTTCAGGTCAGATTTCATACTTAATATCATAGATGACTTTGTATTTCCACTTTTCCTCATGGATCCAAGGCAGAGGATCCATTTTTAAGTACATCAAATATGATATATTTTGCAATAATTTCTCTGGCATTCAGAATGTATTTGGCTTTATCTTGTATCACTTGAGTTCATATAATCCCAAGACGCAGCCTCTTGTGAAACTTCACCTACACATTTCTTTCCCAGTTTGAAAACAAAAGAGTTTCTGCTCCACAATTTTCTCTTTTCTTGTTACTCAAAATGAGTAACTATTGCCAGAAGCTACTGAAAAAAATTAAATAAATAAGTAAAAAGATTTGGATGAAAGAATATATTTGCAAAAATGTGACTAAGTTAAAAGGATGCATGCTGAATTCTACATTGCTATTAAAGGCATATTCCAGTAGAGCATTAAATTTTAGGAAAAAGGATTTTCTGTAGAAAGTATGTATTTTGGAATAATAGCTTAGGTTCAAATACTATTCTTGCACTCATAGCTGGAGGACTTGGGAAGTTCTACTTCTCTGAGATCCAATTTCCTAATTTGTAATATTTATAAAATAAAATTATATCTACCTCAAGTAGTTGCTACAGATGTAAAATGAGTCAAGAGATTTAAGCATATACTCCAGTGTCTGGCACACATTAGCAACCTCAGATGTGTTAGATTGCATTTCTTCCAGCCTGGACTGAGCATCTTACTGGTATTGGTGTTGAGGAAACACACACACACACACACACACACACACACACCCCAAAGCAACATTTAATCAAATACACACAATACACATTGGTGTTTTAAAACTTTCTCAAGTATATATAAACAATTAAACAGAGCAACAAAATAACCAGCCATACAACAGATTTCATTCAATACATTTCTATTATAACATCATAAAAATACTGCAAAGTACCCTCACCCATTCCTTTACCATTGCTCTGTGTATGTGTGTATTTGTGTGTGTGTGTGTGTGTGTGTTTTCATGGCAGTAGCAAAACTGAATAGTGCAAAACACCTTCATTAGAAACATTGAATTCAGAAAGGTTTTTTAAAGAAACATATACATATGTCTTAAATGTGTGTGTGTGTGTGTGTGTGTATATATATATATATATATATATTTTTTTTTTTTTTTTGAGAGAGAGAGAGCATGCATGAATAGAGTGGGGCTGGCATGGGGAGAGAGGAAGAAGAAAGAGAATCTCAAGCAGACTCTATGCCTAGTGCAGAGCCCAATGTGGGTCTCAATCTCACAATCCTGAGATCATGACCTGAGCTGAAATCAAGATGAATGTTTAACCTACTGAGCCACCAAGGCCCCCTGGATGTATGGGTATGATAATACATGTTTTAAAGAAACTGTTGCTTGGGTATGTTTGAGAAAATTATCAGGGAAATATTATATAATACTTTATAATATGTATAGATAATATAATCTCTACCTATACATCCACCATCTTTGTCTGATTCTCTGTTGGTATCTAAATATAAGGTTTTGTGGTCTCCAATCAAAATATCTATGTGTTGTAGAAATCTCAGGCAAGAGATTTTTTTAGGAAAAGACCCAGAGTGGATAAAAAACATGAAACTATGGGAACTATAATACAAAAATGCCTACTAGGTATTTCTCCATTGTCCAGAGCTCATGTAGGGTGTGGGATGAGTTTTATGTGTTGAAAGGTATAGGGTTCTAAGCTCTATCTACAAATAGGGAACTGGGTTCTTGTTTCCTACCAAGCATGAGATGCATTTGGGTTCTGTTTTTTGATTGGCATTGAAGATTGGACCAATCATCTTTATGGTTTTCATAGATCTTTTGGGTTTTTTCCATAAATCCTTTGGGCTTTTCTCTCCATATTACTCAGAAATTATGCTCATGACATTGAGTATAGGTATTTCTCTATATATTTCAAATTTTAAAATATATTTTATCTATCATGTCTATCATTATCTATATGTCTTGAATGGAGGGTTAGATTTTTCATAGCTTACAATTTCCATTATTTTATCTATCATGTCTATCATTATCTATATGTCTTGAATTGAGGGTTAGATTTTTCATAGCTTACAATTTCCATTTTGTAATTTTTTTATTTTAAAAGGCAGAATTCCTAAGCCACTATTAATGTGTATTATTTCTTAGTTATAAATATAATGTGTTAGTTATAAAAATAAAACATTTGTGAATTACATTTTCTTAGCATATTTCCTAGAAAATAGGGTAGTTTGAATGGCATTAAAATGTAGCTCTATGATGCCAACAATAATCTTTCAACCAAATAATGCAGACATTTAAAAAGCAATTGTATATTAACTATTTTCTTCCATTCCTTTAATCAATCTGGGCACGTTTTGAGTTTGTTCTGATGGTCACTGATGCCTCATATTCCATTATTCAGGCCAATTTTGTAGCAATATTGACTGACAAATTACACATTTTGATATGTTATTAATATTTACAGTGCATCCATCCCAGGTTTATCACTAATGTCACCTTGAGTGGAAGAATGATGCTCAAACATTATTTAAATTTATGGCAACAAGCAAAAGCAATTATTATTATTATTATTTTTAGTTTAGAAATTGATGCAAAGAGTTCATCTCAAATGGCTATTGCATAGAATATTCATAACCCTGGATTGCTGTCACCTTTTCTAAGAAGAAAAGGGAGTTTAATAAAGCTAGTAACCACAACCACAATTAAAGCAGAAGCCCTTAGAGAAAATACTACTTATTCTCATCATGCTTTTCTGGAAATAAACTTATATTCCCAAGATTCTTACAAGACCGAGGGATAAGAACATTGCTTTCTAAGTTGCCCCAAACCTGGGAAAATAGTGGTGGGGATTGGCCTTCTTTGCAGAAACACAAAGAGGAGGAGGAGGAGATAGAACTTTCCAATGAGCTACAGTAACTGTAGTTCAGCTGCTGCTCTTCTCTTCAAGACAACCTGACAGAAAGGGAAAAATAAAACATGGGCCCTCTTTCTTCCTTCTGAGAATTTCAGCTGTGCACATTGTCATACAGCCAAGGACTATATTTCACAAACTCCATTGCAGATAAATGTGGCTATGTAATTAAATTTTGGTCAAGGCAAAATGAGAGCAAGTGCTTCATTTTGACTAAGTCATGTCCTTAAGAAGGAAACGTGAGTCCTCCCCTTGCAATTTTTCCCTTCTTGCCAGAAATGTGCTTTTGTAATGGTGGGAGCTGGATCTGTCATCCTGGAAAATAAAGTAGAAGTTTTAAGGTCCACAGAGAAACAAGATGAAAAAATACCTTGGATCTCTTACAACACAGAGCCATGGCACCAGCCTTGTTGTGGCAACCTGGACTTTTATATTAGAGATAATAAGACATCTACCTTGTGTGAGGCACTACATTTTGGTGCCACACTCTTTTAGTACCTTAACCTGTATCCTAATTAAAATGCATCACAAACTAGAATAATACCAGTCTGCAAAAGTTAATTACCAGCTGTAAGATGTATAATATAGAAAACACTTGAAATCAATGACAAAAGATATCCCACTGTTGAAAAATGTACAAATATTATGAACAGGCAACTCATAGAAAAGGAACCTTGAAAAGCAGTTACACATATGAAAAGTCATTCACCATCCTTAATAACAGGGACTGTAAATTAAAACAACAGTGATGATTTTTCAGTAGTAAAATTTTCAATCAATAACATTTTTGAACATAGCAAGTTTTTGGAAGGGAAATTGGTACTTTCATAAATTGTTTTGAGGAGAATAAATTGTTGCAATCACTTTGGAAAGCAATTTTGCACTGTCTAGTAACATTAAAGAATGCACATGCTCCATGTCTCAATAATTTCCATTTTGGGATAAGTGTATCCCCTACTGTATGGTTTATTGTAGCAAAAAAATCTGGAAATAACTTAAATCCCAGTTAGACATAAACAGATATTGCAATGTGGTCTATTCACAGTATGGAATAGACCCAAAGTTATACACATACAGAGTGAAGCCATGAAACTGAGAGATGAAAGCAACTGATATGGACAAGTAGGTACAGCACTACTTCTCACCAGTGTTTAAACACATATATAAAATAGGTCATATATAGGTATAATACAGACTAGAAAGATCTTAAACCTATGGTATCTGTTACTTCCGAGAAGGAGCATGGGTAATGGAATTGGCCATGAGAGGAAAAACAAGATTATCTCCAAAGATAAATTTTTAATTAAATGCATGACAAACAAAAACCAGACAAAATGTAAACAGCCACCAGTTTGGGGTGCTGGAAACATGAGTGTTTGTTATAATATTATTTCTAATTTTATGGCTTTTTTCCCCTAAAAATAGCACTGGAAATTTTTGATAAATATTAGTCTCCCACATTTTATTTTGGAAAATTGTATATCACTTTGACAAACATGAAAGTTAGAGGCACTGTTCTGTGAGATTTATACACACTGAGGTAGATAGAATTTTCTAGAACCAAGTTATTCAAAGTTCTGAATACTCATATGTTCTAGTTTCTTCCTCTATGCCCAGAAGAGACTTAGCTTTCAACATGTGAACAGACTCAGCTTATGATTTTTTAAAATTATTTTTTTAGAGCCTAAAATATTTTCTATATTCTTTGGCTTTCCCTGTTGGAAACTCCACCATTACTTTTAAAACTGACTCCCTCCCTGAAGTGAAAAAGTTACTCTTCTCTGACTAATTTCAGTGAGTACATTTCAGTGATCCACTGAAATGATTTTGTATGCAGGGAGAGAGGCTTCAAAATTATATTTTGTGTAAGAAGTGCCTCCAGAGCAATTAATTTCAACGCTGTGATTAAAGACATCCTAGATGTGGGTATGTATGATTATGAGGTAGTAAGAAAATTGGGGGAAATTCTCTGGTTATAGGATGTTTGCACTTCTTTTAGGGACCCAAAGCAGAGACCCAGGTATAATGAGAGCACAAAGTAGCACCAGGTGCCAACCTCGGGTGAGCAATGGAAATCAGGAGAAGCAGGAGATAGAGAGAGCCAGGGATAGGAATCAGGGACTCAGCTGGAGAGGTGGCAAGACAGAGCTCTCCACAAAGAGAACTTCCTGTTACAGTTAGTAGGTTCAGAGAAGAAACCAAGCAGATGAAACAGGATGCAGGCTGAAGAGAAGTGGAGTTCAAGTTTGTCTGTGTAAAGCTGGCTCTGGTCACCCAAGGTCAGGCAAGCCAGGTGAAAACTGGAATTCCATCCAAGTTCAAGGGCCCTGGAGATCTCCAAGCCTGGGAGTGAAGACAGTCACACCGGGGTCTTGGGGGCCAAACTGAAAACTTCAGTGCTTGCTTGGATGGTGATTATTTTCTGGGTCAGTCCCACATGGAACTGGAAACTTCTGGTTAAAGGATATGCTTAAGAATTGTAACCAACATCCACAAGAGTCTAGCAAGAATTCCTCAGGAAGAAACGGAGTTCAAGAAAAGCAGATTCAGTAACTTCAGTTGACACTTTGAATGTCAATCCGGCAGCTCATTTTTCTTTCCCTAACAACGAACCTGGTGAAAGAGAAAAGGTTGTATACATGTGGAGCTTCCACATGTTGACTCCTCACAACAACACAAGTGGGCCCTGTTACTGCTGTGTAACTGACGAAGCTGAGACCCAGAGACTGCTGGCCAGTTTCCCAAGGTCACACAGGGTACACACAATCAAGCCCAGATCAAAACTCAGGTGTGGAAGGTTTTGAATTGTGTTCTTTCAATGGCCACCGCCTTCCAAAATGCTGAGTGCTCCTGTACCAAATACCACAGCTAAAATTAGATTCCGGCCACAAATTCTGCTTTCCAGATCCTTGTGTTAGCCACTTAAGAGACTGCTCCACTCCTTTTGGGAAGGAAGCCTCAAGACAGTGATTTAGAAGATGAAATGGGCAGTACTTATGGGGAGGGGGGAAGCACAATTTGACCAAAGACAAGCATGGCTGTATCTGGAAATGAACGCTCTGCTTCACTACCTCCTGACTCGTGGATATTCCCCTGGGAGCACACAGGGGACTATTACATGCAGTACTTAGATTATCAGTAAGTGCCGGGTACAGCTCTGCGGTGGGCGTCTCTCTGAGTTGCTGAAGCAAGAGATAAGCTTGAGGCTCATTCAATTGTGAAATTGGTTAAAGGGGAGAAAACAAATATCACCCCCCCAACCCATACACACAGACATACTCAATGCCGACCATCTTCATAGGAAAAAGTGATTCTCCTGATATTAAAATTAACCATTTTGTTACTTCCATGGGCTTCTCCCTGCATTTGTTTGAGAAATATGTAAATAACTTTCGAGGAGATCTAGGTATTTCTAAAAGTAAATTGTTACTGGAGAGCCAAAGTAAAAAGGAATTACAAATTACAGTTGAGAATCTAAGATATTTGTTTTATTTATTTGAGAGAGAGAAAGCAAGCATGAGCAGGCGGGAGGAACAGAGGGAGAGGGAGAAGCAGACTCCCTGCTGAGCAGGGAACCAATGCAGAACTTGATTTCAGAACTCTGAGACTATGACCTGAGCTGAAGGCAGATGTTTAACCGTCCAAGTAACCCAGGTGCTCCTATAATTGAGATCTAAGTGAAGTCTATAGTTTAGCTAATCTTAATGTACTGATGTTTATTTCATCATTTGACAATATATCATGGTTGTGAAAGATGTTACCCTTTAAAAAATATAACTGAGGTCATTTGGACAAACAGGGTATGTCTTTCTTGAGATGGCCTTAGTATAGAGGTCAGAGTCCCTAAACTCAGGTTTGAAAATGTGCTTTTTACACCCAAAGGGTTAATGCTGGGGTCACAACTGATGCACTCTTTACCCAGGAAGTGTTCACACATTTCCTTGTTTGCTAACATAGGACCTCATGCAATGGGAAACTGTTGCCCCCACTGAGCATGGAACACCCAGTTCAATGTACCGATGCCTCAGCTTCCCGAACCTACCTACCCTTTGGCATTGCCAACCGACCTTAATTGTCAAGAAATTTACATATGTATATATACCCTTATTCCGAAATGTTCTTGGGCTTTCTTGAATGGGGTAAGATCCACAATTTCATACTAATTTCCCACAGCTAAGTCTGATATTACTTTCTAGATAATTGACTTTTTCTTTGTTAGATTTAGTATTTGTTGGAGTTTATGAGTATTTACAGTTATTGTTTGTTTGACTCTGACTCTCTGCTTTTAAGAGAGGAGCTAGTTTAGAGGTGCCTGGGTGGTTCAGTTGGGTAAGCATCTGACCCTTGGATTTGGCTCAGGTCATGATCTCATGGGTCCTGAGATGGAGCCCTGTGTCAGGCTCTGCACCCAGTGGGGAGTCTGCCTGAGATTCTCTCTCCCTCTGCCCCTCCCCCTGCTTGCATGATCTCTCTCTCAAATTAATAAATAAACCTTCAAACAAAGAGGAACTAGTTAAAGAGTTTCAGAAGAAATAGGATTTTAATGAGGATGAAGTAACTCTGGGTTCAATAGGGCTTTTCAAGTATATGTAAATACCTTAGTTTCCTCCAACAATTGGCATTAGAAAGTGGACCATAGATTTTTATTTTCCTGGAGCAGTCCCAATTTCTACTTGTGATCCCAGCACCCTCTTTCACTCACAGAAGTATACCACTTGGGGTCATTAACCAAACTATCACCTCATTAGTTTGAATAACAGCACTTCTTCATTTTGTCCTAAGGAAACAGTGATCCCATGGGATTTAGAAGATTTACACGAGGCCACCCAGATTTCTTAGCACTCCAGCCAGGTCTCAGCATCATCTCTATAGCTGGGTAGATCTCTTAATAGTGATTGAGGATAAGTGATATATACTAGCGTTTGGGTGAGCATTTTGTGAAAACCCAAGCATGAGCTGTTCATCTTGGCTTAACACTCAAGCAAGAAAATCAGAGCACCTCTGGATCAAAAACTGAGTGTGTCTCTCTGTGATCTGTGTCACCAGGGAAGCATTTCAATCAGTGATGTCACAGACCCATCTGAATGAGAAGCACTTGCCATATGCTAACTATTTTAATAATATAAATTCTATTTAACTTAACAAGGGACTTGATCACATGGGAGTAGGGGGAACTAGCTATTCATAATAGTGAATTAATTGGGAATTGCTTCCTCAAAAGCAGCTGTGTTTGCAGCTACAGCACACCTCCTCCCCTCCGTTCTCCTCCTTGGCTCCCCGTGATAGGAGTTGAGGAGCATAATGCACAGTAAGTGTTCGCAGACACAAAGCAATCTAGTCCTGGGCTGGATGGGTTCCAGTTCTTATGAACTATCCACAGCAAAGCTGCAGCATTAAATATGACAAAGGTATTCGGCATACAGCAGCCGTGATAGCAGAGGGCCCTTCGCGGCCCACCTTTAGAAGAACTTAATTGCAATCGGCAAGAGAAAAATGCT
Source organism: Mustela nigripes (assembly GCF_022355385.1). Lineage (NCBI taxonomy): Eukaryota > Metazoa > Chordata > Mammalia > Carnivora > Mustelidae > Mustela > Mustela nigripes. The sequence continues at coordinate 16,484,197 of NC_081563.1, read as the reverse complement.
GGGCCTTTTATACAACATAATGGAGTTGCTCTAATTTGTTTACCAATGGTGCCCAGCAAAGGCTTTCTCCCTGCAGAAGGCTTTGGTGTGCAGAGATGAATCCAGGCAACCACACTGTAGAGAATCTGGCAGACTAGGCTGTGAGGTGTGCATATTACAAATGGAGCAAGAGTCCTGGAAGACAGATCTCTTTTGCAGTCTGCTATCACTTGGGGGGTTATTGTCTAACTGGATGTTGTGAATTCACTCAGTACTGCTTATGAAACCGTTTAAAATCATTGATGGCAACAGGCAACAGAAGTTTCCGATTAGGGTCTTGCAGGGATTTTGAGTGACAGTTAAGTAATTTTCAAGCTCACAGAATTGTTTTTTCTTACATAACAACTTAGATTTTTTTTTCCTTTTAAACTAGGAGAGAAGAGTAGAATTTTTTTCTGTGTAATATCTCCTGGTCTAAAAACAAATTCTAATTTAAATATACATTAATGAAGAATAAAGTGATTGGAAAATCTAAAATTATTTCTAAAAGTCATAGACTTTATTTCCCCATTCTTCTCTTCTAAGGTTATGTCGCTCACGTGCACACACACATACACGCACACATTATATACCAGTGAACTCTGACTGCACGTACAAGATGAATATTAGGATAAATTTTAAGTATTTTTCTTTTTTCACCTTACTACTTGGCTAAAAAAGAGTGTAACACTGCCATTGTAAAGTTTACTGATATTATGGCAGAGGCTTGGCAACTGAATGCAGAAGTAAATGCTTCTCCAGCTAGCAAATGGGAGAAGGATCAAAGTATTCCACATTATGTATTTTGTAAGCAAAAGCACCATACCATGAGCCTTTTGTACTGGTGAATTCTGGCCTGTTTTGATGGTTGGGTTTGGCCACCTGTACTCTAGGGTAGTGTCTCTCAAACTATTTGTAGTGAAGAACTTTTTTTTCTTTAATTTTCATTCCCTCATGTACTGTTAAAAACAAATTGCAAGGGAAAGATTACTTAAAAATTATAACAAGTAAAATAAAATGCAGAGTACAAATCCAGTGTTTTAGTTATTACTATATTCAACAGACATTAACATTACTTTGCCAAATTGCTATAGAAGTTTCTAAATGTTTACTCTCAATTTCTGTGTTTATTGAATCACAAACTGACATCTTCACATAGACCCCAATTTGATTAGCAGTGCTCTAAGGCACACTGAGTTTAGTATTCTCATCTTCTTTTCATTCCTTCACCCAGGGATTGGCAAACTTTTCCTGACAAGGTCCAGATAGTAAATAGCACTGGCTTTGTGGGCCATATGGTCCCTGTTGCAACTACTAAACCCTGCAACTGTAGCATGAAAGCAGCCATAGACAGTATGTCAACCAATGACCATGGCTGTGTTCCAATAAAACTTTATTTATAAAAGCAGGCTACAGATCAGATTTAGCCTATGGACTGTAGTTTGCTGATCCCCACTTTAGATAGTCTGAACTATATTTCCACATGCCCTAAATATTTTATTTGTGTTTTCAAAAGACATTTTAAAACAGAATACTCACAGCTGTTGCTGTACATTTTAAACACACATTTTGCTTTAGTTTTCACACCTTTTGGAAATGCTACCAATAAAAAGAAGTTATAATATTTTAAGGATTAAAATTTTCTGGAGGGGAAAAAAAAAAAAACAACAACAACCAAAAACACCATGACAAAGTAGCAGAGAAAGAACCCCAAACCAGATTCTGTATAGATGTAAATTTTCTTACCTAAGGCAGCTAGGAGTTTTCAGTATTAGCCAAAGTGGGTAGAGGAGTGGGAAGGTGTCTGAATCTTTGCAGACTCAGCACAAATACACAGTCTCTTTCATTCAGGCCTTCATTGTGGCTCTCCAGAATGGTTTTAAGTGGAACATTCTATGTGGGAGAGATTGTGGCCCTCTGTGAGACCTACCTTCCTGTTTCTCTTAAAAAGTGACAAACATTATTTCCACCACAAACTCCTACCATTTATCAAATTGAACAGGACTGTTTATATGTTCCTTTATCCTCATAGACTGAGCTATTGGGGATAGAGTCAAGTCTCTCCAAAGACTCTTTGTTACTTCGAATGCCTAGCTTAGCATAGAATGGAGGGAGATATTTTATATATATTTATAGATAAAATATTGTATAATATGCAATATTAATAATAGATATCATTTCAATGACATATTATATATAATATAAATAATGTATACATATAAAATATATATAATTAAAATATTATATAGTGTATATTATTACATCATATGATAAAATTACATATATCATAACTTTATAATATAAAATCATACATGTAATATATAATATACACATATATATTATATACAGAAAAAGATAATATATATGTATATATACACATCTGTGTGTATATGTGTGTATTTTCATGCATCAATCTTTAATATGTGAAGAGAATAACTTGAAGTGAATAACCCCCATGATCGTTACAAAATGCAACTAGGCTTATATATAAGGAAACGTTTGGAATCTATGAGTAATTATGCAGGTGTACTGCTAGGTCAGCCTTCCTTTGTTAGTTCAGCTCTGAATTCTTTCCTCCCATCCCTCCACTTTTGTATTACTTTCTAAAGAAGCATTTGGGTAAAAATCCCTTTACTCTAATACCTGTGGTGGCTCCTTATTCCATAATCCATCCACCCTATGCTCTATTCTAATATTCAGGTCTAGTCCCAGCTTTCCCTTTGAGACATAAATCCCAGGGCACCTGGGTGGCTCAGTCAGTTAAGCATCCAACTCTTGGTTTCAGCTCAGGTCATAATCAGTGTTGGGAGATGAGGCCCCTCCTCAGGACTTGCACTGGATGTGGAGCCTGCTTGAGATTCTCTCTCTACCTCTGCTCCTCTCCCCAACCCTTGTTCTCTCTCTCTCTCAAAAAGAAACAAAACAAGATATAAATCCCACTCCTCTCTCAAATGCCCTCGTTTAATAGTACCTTTAACATTTTCCCCAAATCCACCCAAGCTTTCCCTATTTTTTTTCCCTTCCATATCTACTTAGGTGATTCCCTCCACGTGCCATGATCTTGTAAACATCTAAGGCTGAAGGTGTCATCTCTGCCTCAAGCTTCTCAGAATCACTTCCTCTGTGAGTTTGCCTCGGACCTTACAGTTGAAAGGTTTTCTTCACAGTTTCTTCCATGGCTTTTCTGTCTCCCTCTTAAATAACATATCATTTTCCACCATCTGAAACTGAGATGTGCACATATTCCTCACCACATATGACTATGAGCATTGCAAGGCCAGCAACCTTGCCAGTTCACCCCACATCTTCTTTAGTTCTAGTCCCTGAGTATTTCTTGTCTAACTGAAGAAAGAGAAATATGTCAAACTTGAAATGAGAGGTATTGAATGTCTTGTCCAGAATCTTACCTCTCTTTCCTACTCACCCCTACCTATAATCCTCTACCACTGTGGGAAGTCAGCTTTACTTCCTGGTATCAATATCCTATTGTCTGAATGGATTAGTCCCATTACGTAAGTGGTGGCTCCACAGCACCCTTCTTTGAATTCAGCAAGCACTCTGGTCAATTAGCCTTTGGGAAGACAAATTTTTTACATTTGTAAAAACCAACTCAGTTCAGGTGAATGTGCTCTGGCTTGTGTCGGACCCACCGTTGTTGCCTACCTCCAATCCTGGTCTGGGAAATGCAACCAGTCAAGCTTTTTAAAAGGCTTTTTGGGTATCTTTGATACTTCTCTCTATGCAGTATCATTCTTTCACTTTCAGAACATGCTGGCTGAAGTCCTGTGAGTAATTCTCATGGTTACCCAAAGGATGAATGAGTAGATGGGGACTCTTCTGGCTGTGCTGCCACAACATAGCTAATGAAGACAGCAGTCACCTTGTATTGTGGTGGGGGAGTTGTGGAGTCCTTTGGGGACAAGGTTTCTGTTTCTTCAACTCCCAAACTACCTGTGTAATACCTATGCACACATAAGGAAGCTTCTTACTTATTCAGTCTCACCTTGCCATCTCTGGGGCTAAGTTAAGGTCAGCTCACCTCCCACAAACATCTCAACTCAACTGGTATTTTGTTTAGGAGCAGAATAGTAAAACAGGATACTGAGGAAACAAGTCTTAGGATATAGTACACAAATTCTCAGATTGGTCAGGCAATATCCCTCCTTGGAATTTATTGATGATAAGTGACTTTAGAAGAAGTAAGTGACGTATATCTTCACAAATTTCTGTTAATTTCTCTCGCTATACATGTTAGGACAGTTCAGACACTGAAAAAATTCAGTTGCTTACACATTATTACTTTTTACTTTTTTATTACTTAAAAACCAGGTATATCAATAAGAAAAGTTAGGTATGCATATGTATACATCAGTGCTCTTGCTGCCAACCCCTAGGGACTTTTACTTTTAGAAACAGGTTTGCAATGTTGAGGGAGGGGGCACTTCAGACAGTCTGAGAAGTTGAAAGCTGAGGAGGAGTACCTGCTAATAACTCTGTCCTTCTGGAAAATGTGAAGTCTAGAAGAAAAAGAAAGAGCAAGGGTGGGCTGAATCTGAGAAGAGAACAGATGGGCCATGGTTATGCCTGCCAGAGGCATGGGCAGAAAGAAATGAAAAACTGTTTCTGCTCTCCTTCCCCTCTAAACAGAGAATGTGTACACCAGAGCTCCTTGTGGGTTGGGGCAGATGGGATACTTAGAGAAAAAAAAGTCTGCCAATGCCTTTCTCAGAAGAAGAGGAGGCAATCCCATGAGCCTCACTTCCCCAGACACCGCAGTCTGGCCTCTGCTCTCTATCTCGGCGAGAAAAACTTACCAGGAAAGGAGGCTATTAAGAGTCTGCAAATAGAGCAGGCAGCAAGTCCCATTCTCTAAGAATTATTCCTGTTTGAAAAGTTTTATTTGTTTCAATACTTTACTATAGGTAACACTTCATAGTTTTACTCATGGATACTACTATGATGTACATAACAGCCCTGTATCAGGAGTCTGGTCTCAATCCCTGATACACTAGCATCACTGTGAACTTGTTGCAAATCCTTGGGTACCACCAGACCCACTGAATCCAAATTCAGTAATGTGAATTTGGTACAGGATGAAGAGGATGAAGACTGAGAACCACTGTAATAGCGCTTGGGGATAGGAGCTCTCAGTAAATGTCTTGGATCACTCCATCACCAGCGCTGTGACCTTGGGCAGATTTCTCACACTCTGAAGCCTGCAGCTTGGGTTGTTGAGAGAGTCAAATGGGATAATCCATGTGTCATTGCTTGAACAAACAAACAAACAAACAAACAAATACCTCCAACCAGATATTCGTTTATGAGAGAGAGAGACAGACTCCAGAGCAACCACTCATGTCTCTTCAGGAAAGAAAAGCAATAATCTGTTTGCTCCTGTGTATTTCCCAACCTCCCTTGAAGTTAGTTTGAGGACTAGTAACTGGTAACTAGTTCTGGCAGATGGCCTGTGAGAAGTGATGTGTGTTACTACCAGCCAGAGGCATTAGAACAGGGGTCCTTCCTTCAATCCTTTGTTCCCCAGCCATGAAGTATACTTCCTGTCCTACTCCTGTGAGGCAGGGATAAATCTTTGTTGTGTTCAGCTACTGAGATTCCAGGAGTGATATATTGTGGCAGCTTGAATAAATTACCCAGGTCAGCAGTGTTGAAGGAAAAGCAACATGAAAGAGTAAGATTGACAGTGAGATGTCAGAGCTAGGGTGAACCTGGTTCAAAGAGAGAGGATGATATTGTCTCCTGATGATAGGAAGCAGACATGGGGCCATGTCTTTATTTCCATAAGTCCTGGGAAGAAGACAGAGATCTCTGAGAGACTAACACCAAAGGAAGAACAAATCAATTTCTAGAGCCTTATTGTCTAATCAATGGCTTGTGAACATGACCAATTTAAACAGGTATTCTCGTTCTTTGGTTGTAGAGTGAGAAAGGGATGGGGTGATTTGACCTTGCTTCCCATAAAAACCTACAGATTCTATATGTTAAAATAAACACTATTCCAAGCCTCTTAATGGATTTCCTATCTGCATTTGCACATTATCAACCCATTCTCTGTAATGCATTTCTTTTTTCTTGCATCAAAAAAACATCAGAAACCCATTTATGATCTGGTTTCCTTCTATTTGCCTCCCCCAGTTCCATCTGTTGACATTTCTCCGAATTCCTTCTTATTTTGAGTCATACTGGACCATTGGTGTTTTACTGAATGCATCCTGCCCTTTCTATCATTACTATATGTACCTTCCTGCAAAGTTTTAGTTTTGGGAGCCAGATTGTGATACTGCTTCTTTCAGAAAGTCTTCTCTGACTCTCTAATATTAAGTAGTTGTTTATCTTATGGGATTTCTCAAGGTATATATTTAATGCACTTCCATTGAGGAGGGTAAATAGAATGACAGCTTCTCCTATATGTAAAGATGGAGAGTTCAGGTCAGTTGAGAGGAATCTTCCTATTCAGAAATCCCTCTCTCTCTCTCTCTTTTTAGATTTTATTTATTTATTTGAGAGAGAGGGAAAAAAAGAGAGAGATAGAGAGAGCACAAGAAGGGGCAGAAGCTGAGGGAGAGGAAGAAACAGGTTCCCAGCTGAGCAGGGAGTCCAGTGTGGGGCCTAACTCTGGGATCAGGACCTGAGCCAAAGGCTGACGTTTAACCAACTGAGCCACCCAGGTGGACACTTTTAGTTACAATAACACAAGGTATGTAGATGACCATTGTCCTGAATATAAGAAGCCAAAGGAATCTTTATTGACTTGAGACTGCTATTTGCAAAACTGATATCTCTGGAGAAGACATAGATTAATCTATATACAAACATCAATAACTCAAGAACCTCTTTCTCCTGCTTTTTCTTCCAGCCTTTATTTTTTGGTTTCCATCTGGAATTATTTTATCAAGGTTTGATGTAAGATCAGAATTTATTTTAATTGGGGTATGCTGGTAATTTTATTTAGTCTTTAGGTTTCTGAATATATATTTATTTCTGCTTAAATTTAAAATACGTTTTTGCTATATATAGATTTCTAGCTTGATAGTCATTTTTTCCCAGAATATTAAAAAATCATTTGTCTCCTGTCCGTAAATTCTGTTGAGACATTCATTTTAACTTGTAATTTTGAAGCAAAATCTCTCTTTTGCTATTTTTTGTTATTTTCATCAGTTTTGCTTTATTCGTATACTGGTATGATTTTCTTTGCATTTATTCTGCTTGGGGCGTGCTCAACTTCATGAAACATGCATGATATTGTGTATTGATGTCTTATCGACAGGGTTACATTTTAGGTAAGGTTTCTATTTCTGATTCGTTGCTTCTTCTAGAGTGTATCCCTGTAGGAATTATTACTAAGAGCCTGTGTTGTACATTGGAGCCTCTTCCTCTGTTGTATCCCTACCTCTAGTCCTTTATCCATCAATACCAAAGACTGCCAGATACTCTTCTCCATTTTTTGGAGGTTTTTGTTTTGTTTTGTTTTGTTTTCCTTTTCCTAGCTTATTAGTCTCTTATTAGTCTTAACTTAAGAATTTAGCAAATACCTCACTGTAGAACTTAATGATATTCCCTCCCTTTTCATGAAATTTTAGCTACTCAAGTCTCTAGGTTTTCATTTTCATTGTTTGTTCATTTTGTTTTTTCTCACTAACTCCTTGATAGTTCAAGTTCAATTCATTTTTCTCTACCTTTTAGTAGCAAATCTTTTGCTTGGGCCTTTTATAGATACTAAGAGTCTTGCCCAGTGCCCAGAATCCACAAAGGCCCCAGCGTGAGAAGAAGTTTCAGAATGTTAACTCACATCCTTGAAGTTTCTGCTATTAGATCCTGTTCTCTTAATTCTTCGATGCCACACAAAGCTTTTAATGTCTTCAAACAGACTTCTTTTCCTATTCTATCTGCTTTTCCTATTTGGTCCTGGTGATGGCATTATTTAGCCACAAACTAGGAATCTTCACCTCCCATCTTATCTGGAAGAGGCAGTGCCTGCCTCAGTGTCTTGAAGTGTCTTGAAGTGTCTTAGTGAATTTATGCATCAGATTATATACTTCATGGCTGACTAGATATCACAGTCTACATATTATACATTCTTATAATTTCCATGTTTACATCATATTTTATGTTTCTTATGAACTTTCAGGTATTATTATTTTTTTAAGTAGGTTCCACACCCAATGTGGGGCTTGAACTCACAACCCTAAGCCAGGTAGACACCCCAGGAATTATTATTTATATATAATTTAGATGTTAATTCTCTGTCCATCAAAACATTTCAAAAGGCTAATAATAAGCTCTCACATCTCTGCTTATGCTATGATACCTTCCAAGGAACAGAATTTTTTTTTTTTTAATACAGGAAATTTAATTATTTTTCCCTCATTTTTTTTTAATTACAGAAATTCTTCCATACTCTAAGGGCCTCCTTTGGCATCCATCTGTGTTTTCTATTATTAACTTCATTATTTCACATTTCCCTTTTACAAGGGACTTAGGCAATAGGGAATAGCTGAGAAAACAGAGACTTAGATTTTGGTTCCAATATTATTCTTCAATAAAAGGAACTAAGTTTCCTTGGAGGATGGTTGATTTTTTTTTTTTTAAGAATTTTTTTTTTTTTTAATTTGACAGACAAAGATCACAAGTAGGGAAAGAGGCAAGCAGACAGAGAGGAAGGGAAGCAGGCTCCCCACTGAGCAGAGAGCCCGATTCAGGGCTCGATCCCAGGACCCTGGGATCATGACCTGAGCCAAAGGCAGAGGCTTTAACCCACTGAGCCACCCAGACACCCCAAGATGGCTGATTCTATGACTAGGACTGCAAATATACAAAATAAGCTGGAATATCTTCCACTGTCATAATGCAAGGAAATACACACACACACACACACACACAGATGGATGACAGTACAATGCTCAACAGAAACAGTGCAAGTGAGAAGATAGTGGGGAAAAGTATTTAAAATATTGAAAGAAAAAACCTGTCATCCTAGATTTTATACCCATTAAAAATATTTTTTTCAAAAACTGACATGAAATAAAGAATTCTTTATAAATACAAAAGAGAAAAAATTCATCAGCAACATATCTGCATGATAAGAAATGTTAAATGAGATCCCTGAGGCAGAACAAAGTTACACCAGAAGAATATATGAACACCAATGATACCAAGGAATAAAATCATCCAATAAAGTAAGTATATGGGAAATTGTATACTTTTTTTGTTTTTTTGTTTTTTGTTTTTATCATTTAAAGAACTTTAAAAGATAACAGACTTCTTAAACAAAAAAAAAAAAAGCAATGTACTGGGGATATATCATACATTTATGTGGAAAAGCTATGGAACATTATGTTAAAGGCCTGGGGGAACAAAATGGAATTATAATATTCTTATATCTGAAGCAGTGTAGTTGCAGTTGAAAGTAGGCTGTGATAAACTAAGGAACATACTGTAAGCCTGAAAATGATCACTAAAATAACAAAAGAAATAATTTTAGCCAGCAAAGGGTGCTAAATGAAATAATTCAAAAATCTATTAATATGAAAAACAGAAAAGAAAAAAGAAGATAAAAATTAGAAAAATTACAAAACAAATAACAAGATGATAGAGATAAACCTAACTACATGAATTACACATTACATTACATATAAGTGGCCTAAACTCTCCAAGTGAAAGGCAGCAATTCTCATTTTTTTTTTTTAAGATTTTTTATTTATTTATTTGACAGAGAGAGATGACAAGCAGGCAGAGAGGCAGGCAGAGAGAGGAGGAAGCAGGCTCTCCACTGAGCAGAGAGCCCAATTCAGGGTTCGATCCCAGGACCCTGCAATCATGACCTGAGCCGAAGGCAGCGGCTTAACCCGCTGAGCCACCCAGGCGCCCCTCTCATTTTTTTTTTTTAAGATTTTATTTATTTATTTGACAGAGAGATCACAAGTAGAGAGGCAGGCAGAGAGAGAGAGAGAGAGAGGGAAGCAGGCTCCTTGCTGAGCAGAGAGCCTGATGTGGGATTCGATACCAGGACCCCGAGATCATGACCTGAGCCGAAGGCAGTGGCTTAACCCACTGAGCCACCCAGATGACCAACAGTTCTCACTTTTTATTAAAACACTACAAGACTCATCTATATACTGCATGCAAATGGAGTATTTTAAAAATATAGCCACAGCTAGGCAAAAAGTAAAAAGAAAGAAAAAAATATACTTTGCTCACATGAATCAAAGAAAAGCTACAATGGCTATATTAATATCAAACAAAGTATAATTCAGAGAAAAGATGATCTTGGATAAAGAACATCATTTCATACGGCTAAAGGAGTCAATTTATTCCTAAAAATTTATGTATTAATAGCAGATATTCAAAATACAGGAGGCAAAAACTAGTCTAAATACAAGGAGGAAGAGATAAAACCAAATTAGAGCTGGAGATTTCAATAATCCTCTCTCTCCATAACTGATAGGACCAGTAGTTACAAAATCATAAAGGACATACTAGACTTGAACAGCAATATCTACCAACCTACCTAATGAAATTTATGGAACACTTCAAACAACAACAGAATACACATTCTTTTCAAGAGCACATAAAATATTTACCAAAATAGACCCTATTCCAAGCCATTAAAAAAATGCCTCAATGAATTTAATATGATTCAAGTCATACAAAGTTATGTTCTTGTGTAGCAATGGATTTAAATTAGAAATCAATAATGAGAAGCTCTCTAGAAAATCCCTAAGTGTTTGAAAACTATATAGAACAGTTCTAAATAGTCCAGGAACCATAGGAGAAGAGGGAAATTACACCATGTTTTGAACTGAAAGAAACACAAAAATGCAATGTATCAAAAATTGTGTGTGAGTTGTCACTAAAGGAGAATTTAGTGGGAAATTTATAGCACAAAGGCATATGTTAGAAAAGATGAGTGGTCTTAAATCAACGTCCTCAGCTTCTACCTTATGAAGAAAATAAGAAGAACAAATTAAACCCAAAATAAGCAGAATAAAAGAAATAATAAAGACAGAGTTGAATTCAGTGAAAAAAATTTTTAAAAATAGAGACAATTAAATCAAAGTCTGTTTCTTTCTGAAGATCAATAAACTTGATAAAACTTTAGACAGGCTAATAAGGAAAAAGAAAGAAGACACAAATTACTAATATCAAGAATGACAATTGATGTCACTACATATCCTAAGAGATATTTAGAGGATAATATGAGAACATTATGAACAAATCTGTCAATAAAATTGGCAATTTTGGGGAGGGGGTACTGGGTGGCTCAGTGGGTTAAGCCTCTGCCTTTGGCTCAGGTCATGATCTCTGGGTCCTGGGATCAAGTCCCACATCAGGCTCTCCACTCAGCAGGGAGCCTGCTTCTCCCCTCTCTCTGCCTGCTGCTCTGCCTACTTGTGATCTCTCTCTCTCTCTTTCTATGTCAATAAATAAAATCTTTTAAAAAATGGCAACTTAGATGAAATGAACAACTTCTTTGAAAGATGTAAACTATCAAACATCAAAGATGAAGTAGATGGTCTGAATAGACCTATCATCTATTAAACAAAACAAATTTATACTTAAAACCTTTCTGTAAAGAAAACTCCAGGCCCAGATGTTTTTACTTATAAATTATATCAAGTAGTTAAGGAAGAAATGAAATCAATTATACACAAAGTGACCTAGAAAATTGAAAATGTGAGACTATTCCCAATTCTGTGTATGAGACCAAAATTATTCTGGTACCAAAACAAGAAAAACACATAAAAATTACCACAACAAACACTTGAGTATAATATCCCTGAAAAATATTGATTTAAAAATTTTATTAAATCATATCCAACAGTATATAAAAAGAATAATAGATTATGATCAGTTCTGGGGTTTATCCCAGAAATGCAATGTTTGTTTAACACCCAAGTTCCATCAATACAATTTAACATATTGACAGACTAAGAAAGAAAATATATGATCATTTTAAGAGGATTCAGAAAAGCACTTGTTAAAATTCAAGATCAATTCCTGATAAAAACTCTCAATAAACTAGGAATAGCAGGAAACATTCCAAAACTGATAAAGGAAATTGATGAATAACCCATAGTTAATATCTTACTCAGTGTAATCAAAACTGGTGCAGCCACTTTTGAAGATAGTTTGGTGGTTTCCTATAAAAGTAAATATAGTCTTACCATAAGATCTGGCCATCATACTCCTTGGTATTAACCCAAATGAGCTGAGAGACTATGTACACACAAATCCTGCACAAAGAGGATTATAGCAGATTTATCCATAATTGCCAAAATTTGGAACCAAGATGTCTTTCAGTAGGTGAATAGATAAAAATGTGGTATATCCATACATTGGAATATTATTCAGCTCTAAAAAATATGAATGATGAAATAATGAAAAAACATGGAGGAAAGCTAAAAACTTCTTACTAAGGGGGAAAAAGCCAGTCTAAAAACGCTGCATATTCTATGTATGATTCCAACTATATGGTGCTCTCCAAAAAGCAAAACTAAGAAGACATTACAAAGACCAGTGGTTGCTAGGTATTAAGGGTTAAGGGAGAGAATGATAAACAGCCTGAGCACAGAGGCTTTTTAGGGCAAGACTCCACAGATGCCATAACAATGGGCACATATCATTATACATTTGTCCAAACTCACAGAATATACAACACCAAGAATGAACACACACACACATACACACCCGAAATACATAGTTGTTTGATCGGAAAAAATGCTTTATAGGACAAGCCTTGGGGAAATCCTAACGAAATGAATTCGGTCTATAAATTGTTTTTCTGATGGTTTGTGAAGTGTCTTGCAGCTGAATAATCCTGAGAATCATTCAGAAGATGGAAAAACTTAAAGAAGAGCATGGATGCTTATTTTTTAAAATGAATGTTAGGAAATAACAGTGGGCAATAAAAATAATGTAGTGATATATAAAAATGGCATATAGTCTAACTTAGTCACCAAGCTACCCTCCTCACACAAGATTCATTAGTCTCCACATCAGTTTTGCTATTGAGTATCTTTATAGAAATGCATGCAGTGTAATGGAAATGTACCTGTACCTTATTATACAAGTCTTCCAAATATAAATAATGCAAGAGGCCTGTTCTTTGCAAAAAGATGTTGTGTTAGAAAATGAAAACTGTAAACAGATTTCTAGTGATAGGTATTGTATGTGCTCCAGACAGCATCAAGCTTTAATGCATGTGCTAGTTTTATGTGTGATCTGTGCACGCACACACACACACACACATGCACACACTCCTTTAACTCTACTGGATTTGGGTTTGGTTTGGTTTGGTTTGGTTTTCTTTTTTTCCCCCCTTTTTTCTTTTCTATTCCTCAGTGAATCTGTACAGAATCTGTAATGTGAATGTTCTTTGTTCATGGTATTGTATACAAGGTTCCTCTGAAAATTAATAAGGCTGTCTCCAACTCACAGCCCTATTTGCATACTTCTCCCCTACCAGTTAGCTTTTGATTTTCCTCTCTATCTCTTTATCTTCAGGCTATAGCTGAATGGTTCCTCTGCCAAATTCCAAAACAGCCTTTCAAATGGATTCCACATAATACGCTTCTCTCAATTCTGGACCATGTGTTTGGGGTATTTACTCCTATAAGGTTCATCTGATTATTTTACAGTCCTTTTCCTTTAAAAAATAAAATATGTAAGTGTCAGATTAAATTGATAAGGCACTGCTAATGAGTTAATAAAAACAATTCTATAATCATAATTAGGATTATAACCAAGAGCTTTCCAGTAAAGCTACGGTACAACTAACCCTTTAAGATTATAATATTAAGCCAGATCTAATTCAGGAGAGTGTACAGTTAATAAATCTTGGTCTCTTTTTTCCTTGCCACTGGGATTGTCTCTGAGAAGAACTGAGTGAGAGCAACACTTATCTGCTCCTTCGAGGCCCAAGATAACTGAAGTCTTTGATACATGGACAAATGGACTACTGAGGACAGGTTTCCAACATTTTCTCTTACTGGAATAACTCTTGTTTCCCAAGAAGGTTTTATTTTACATCATTAGTTTATGTTTACAGGACCACTATTTAGTAACTCATGGTTCTGAAGTTGGGATTAGTAGGCCCTTTTAGCCTGCAAAAAAATATGTCATTCCCCCTGGAGAGAGTATATTCAGCTCTTAAAAATTCATGGCCTTTGGCCTCTCCCAAGATTCTGAAAGTTATCTCCTCCTCATGAGATCTCATCCTTTCTTTATAATTGCAAAGACAACCTAGAATGGATGATACGTGCATACTTTCTAGTCAGAAGACTAAGAAAGTTCACACACTGTACACTCTTAGATTAAATCAGTCGCACCTTGGATGCCAACGAAAGTCAATGGAGAGCCAGCCACTAAGTAAGCTATAATTAAAATTTTGAATTGTCTCAAAAGGTAAATTGGGGAAAAAAAAGTGTAGAATATTTCCATTTTAAATCTCCCCTTGAGTATTTCTTGTTGGAGAAAAGTGGTGAAGGCCACAAGGATGCTTTTGTAATAGGTTACTCCTCAGGGGTCAAGAGGCACAGAAGTGCTATGTGCGAGCAACGCAACACAGAGGAGAGCTGCCCTGCTTTGTACGAAGCACACACCTGTGTAAAGTGCCACCTCTGCCATGGTTTGGAGCAGCCGCACAGACTTGGTGGCAGTTAAGAAAACCTTTATCTTCCTCTAGGTGGATTTTTACTTTTCTGTCTCGGAAAATGAAAGGTTTGCCGTTGGATGTGGGATCTGCATTTGCCTCAATAGTTACCATGTGGAGGATCAGGAAGAGTGAGCAATCGTATCTGCACTTCACACTAATGGGGAGATAGCCCAGGGGCCAGACGACAACTGAACACCAGGTTTATCCTCACTTGTTCTCGAGCCATCCTCCCTTTCCTGCATGTGCTGTGGTGTTATTATAGTATGAATTACTTGTGCTTTGGGAAACATACTGAAGCGAATCGGTATATAGATTTTCTCAGTGAGGAGAGAATTGGATGGATTTTAAAGTCAGATAAGCCCACTCAGATAAACAACTTGGGTTTTTCTAAGAGGAGGAGGGATTCCCATTGTTAAGGTGGGAATGAGAGATACCCTCTAAGCAGGTAATGGACTCTAGACAGGGGAGCAAGCTGGAAACCACAGTATGTCCACAAGACAACTCATGTGAATGGTACCATTTTTGTGCTTTTTGCCCCCTTTGGACCAGAAGGTTAGTCATATACAACATGCAGTATTTACTTTGAAATATTCCTGAATACATTTTAAATTCGTTTTGTTACCCAAAGTCCTCAGTAAAACCCATATTACCATAGAAAGTTTTAGTTGTATTGTAGGGAATTAAACACGGAGCACTTAAAGAGAGTATATCTTGTCCTATATACTTGCTGCTTGACTTTGAAGTCTGTGAGGGAGGAGTAACATCTTGTAGAGGAAGAGTATGGTGTGGAAGCTCTAGATGGTACAAGTATTACTAGCCCCAAGGAAAACTGGGCAAAGCATGAATTTGGAAGCTGAGTAATAGCTCAGGGACACAATTTAGGAGCTGAAGGAAAACAATTCCCTCTTTCTCAAATACCTCACAGAAAATTCACCCTTAAAACCTAGGTTATATTTTCCTATACACTTAAAAACTTGACAACAATGTTTATACCTTTTATTAAATATCTTTTATAGATATGATGAACTCTCATTATAGCCTTTGAGAAACACTGAGATATGCAAGGTGATTTTTCCTCTTTAAAATGTCCCGAGACTATGGTGCTTTGGGGATCTGCTTTGATTTCCTTTATGGGCTTTTCTGTTGTACGAGCCCTCAGACTCAGTTGTTTCTGAACAGTAGACCTGTGCCTACAGATTTACTCCTCTCTATCTAATCTATCTGTTCTAATAAGGTATGAACTAGAAGGCAAATAGTGAACTAGAATAAGAGAAAAAGGTATTGTAAGTTGTCCCTGAATGAATTGTTTATGAGTAAAAAGCAGATCAAGTTTTAGGTTAGATGTCAGCTCCTCTGGACGGGGACCTCCCTGGAGGTTCTCTCGGGGGTCCACCTCGCAATCCCTATGTAGTCTTCTCACGTCTCTCAACACAGTGTACTGTGTCTGTGTGTTTCCTTATAGCCTCTATCCCTAGACTCTATATTCCTTGAATTCTGGGATTGGTCCTATTTCAATAATAATTTAACCCCATCCCCATCACTTATCAAAAAGCCCGACAGAGTATAGTTTTTCAATGATGTTTTTAGACCCAAAACTGAATGGAAGCCAATACAGCATTTAAAAAGTTAGGTTCTCCAGCTCACACATATCTCCATCGCCCATGTCCATCACAACCTTTCCCCTACCCCAGACAGAAATTAAACTAGAGTTCTCAACCCTGCACTTCGGAGTCTCTGAGAGCAGTCCATGTTCTCATGTCTAGGGCCCTACCAACAGCAGCAGTTCAATAACCTGTGAATACTTTTATGTATGTATGTATTTGTTAATGCTATGAGATAATTAAAATGTGTAGCCAGAATTGAGAATTGCGAAATGAGTCTATTTCGTTTTACTGGTTTCCATGCTTATCATCATGTACTTTGTAGGTAACATATTCTCCATTTTGTTTCTTTTCTCAGTTTATTTGAATATTTTTTTACGATTTTTTAGAGTGAATGTAAATGGTATACTTTAAAATTTATTTTCATGTCTTTTTAGTTGCCAGTAAGTACAAATGAAAATTTGGTTAAATATCCAATGATTGGCTACAAACATTTTTCCTCTCCAGCAATTTATAGAAGTCCCATTAACTTCTAGCATTTACTAACATTAAGGAGATATGGGATATAGCTGGGGAGTTGTTACATTTCCATGAGTAACTCCTTTAGCTTTGTAAATATAATAGTCCCTTGAATGTCTTTGCAAATAGGAATTAAAGAATTCCTAAACTTTTTTGATAGAATAACTGCTTGTGTTTTAACTCTGTGTAGAAGGTGGCATTTAAATTCTTTCTTCATATTGGTTGCCTTCTTTGAAACTGTTGAATGTTTTCATGTGTGACAATTTTTCGCAGTTGGGACTATTTGTCCAAAATCGGGATTAAGCATGGTTTCAGATGGTTTATGTCAGAAGTTTTGTGAGTTCTTAGGCCCTAGTGAAGTGACAGAGGCTTAAACCAACTAAGAATTTTTTTTTTTTTTTTTTTTTTTTTTTTTATAAACATGAGTTCCAGGTGCTCACTGAGTTGAAGAAATAAGCTACAGCTGGAGGCTGCCTGACCAGCGAATCCCTGCTGGGCCAAAGATTGTCTCCCCGTCTACCAGCGAGACTAAGTCACTATTTCAGAAGCTGCCTGTGGTCTGCACCTGTGGCCTCAGGAGAAGCTGGGATTCATAGGAGCACACTGCTCTTTTGTTTGGAAAACACCTTCGCACACATTTTGCCGGGCAGCCCGGATTCTCTCGGTTTCTCACCTCAAAAGGAGGTGAGTTGGTCTCTGCAGCGGATTGACAGGAGCTAGAGTTGTTTTCTGGAGAACTGAAAAGGGAGGTAAGGGAAGAAAGAATGGGCTAGGGAGGAAGAAGGGGCCCTCGGTCTGCCGGGATAATTAGGGAATTCCATAGTTGTGCCTGACATTGAATTTTAAGTTGTTTGCTGTTTTTTGCTGTGCTTTAGAACTCCTTAGTCATACCCAAATCTTTAGAAAAATGCATGACAGATAATGGGCTTGTGTCACGGTGCTTTAAGGAATGTAGATGGACGTACTCTGTGGGGTCGAAGTGCCCGTCAGAAGGCCTGTGGAGTAAGAATTGAGGAGACAGGTTTGCCCCATCCTTAGGTATCTTCTGAAACATTGCGCTAGATCCTGGACTTTCTGTAGTGCAGTAAAAGTAGACTGGACTCCTTTTTATTTCCATTAAGCCACACATTCTGGAGGAATTGGAGGCAAAACATTATGCTTGCTTTTGGAAGTGGGAATGAGTAGCTCTTGAACTTTTCTGAATACTGCAAACTACTACAATTATGCTCTTCACCTAGGACGTGGTTAGGGCCCAGGGTATGCTGGGACTAAGTCTTTAGTCACTAAATCCTAGGACTCAAGACTCAAGGCTGTAATTCAACTGATAATTCTCAAAGAACTGCTTCCTTCAGCCCCAGCTTCCTGATTTAGGTGGTGCATGCATGATTCCTCTGGGGGCTCTGTCTGCTTCCCCAGATAGACGATTTTATTCAGATATTCAAGTTTTACAATGTTTTTCATGAACTTCTATCTGCTAAAGTTGTTGTATGTCTTCTAGGAATTATCTTTTCTATGGGTGGGACTCCTAAAGAGCAATAATTTTATTGTATGCTTTGTATTCCTATGAATCTAAGAGGGCAGCAGGATAACCCACTCTGTCTCTTATATAATCAGTCTACTTCATGTTTTCATGGAGGAAATTTCAAAACTCCCTGTATTTGTTTAAACAAACAATTTTTATTGCTGCTGTAACAGTTACTACACACCCTGCATATTGCCTTACTGTTCTGGAGGTCATAAATCTAAAATGGATCCACAGGGCTTTGTTCCTTCTGCGGGTTCTTGGGGAGAACTCATGGTCTTGCCTTTTCCAGCTTTTAGAGGTTTCTAGCATTTCTTGGTTTGTAGCCCCTCCCTCCATCTTCAAAGACCGTATCCTAGCATTTGAAATCTCCAACTCTATTTTTCTCTTTCATTGGTCTCCCTTTGTCATAACATCTTCTTATCCATGACCTCCTCCCAACCTTCTCTCATTAGTCACCTAATGAGTACATTATGCCCACCTGTATAATACAGGCTAGTCTTCTCAGCCCAGCAACCTTAACTCAATCACATTTGCAAAAGTCCCTTTTGCCCTGTAAGGTAACGTGCTCACAGATTCTAGGGATTGTGTGTGAACATCTTTGGGGTGTGTTTATTCTGTCTCGTGACCAGCATGAATATGTTAGGACAACTGTTGAGATTTGCAGTGAATGGAGAATCCTACCTTGGTATTGAATTGTTGGACCTAAAAAAAAGTGCTCTACAGAACAAACACCAGTCTCAGGCAGCTATCAGAATAAGGATACCTACAGTTGCCCCAAATGATAACCTCAGAAGACAAGGAATCATTTCATCTAAAACATTGTGCTTGCTCTTCCTTTCAGCCTCCAAAGATCCAGTGTTGTCTACACAGAAAATTTTTACCATATCCCCATTTTTCTAGTCATCCTTCTGATCTTTAAGTTAGTTAATGTTGAAGCATCGTCACATGGAGTTTTGCAGGCCTGATGATTCTGGACAACACTTTGTATGTTAGTACCTCATCATCTTTGGAGTTGCTTGCTGAGTAATTTTAGATGACTAATAACC
This sequence comes from Mustela nigripes, assembly GCF_022355385.1. Lineage (NCBI taxonomy): Eukaryota > Metazoa > Chordata > Mammalia > Carnivora > Mustelidae > Mustela > Mustela nigripes. The sequence continues at coordinate 16,464,817 of NC_081563.1, read as the reverse complement.
TCATAATTCGATAAATAATTGATATGGTTCAACTATCTGCTACTTTACAACTTTATTAATATTCGTGTTGGAGCTGTAGATGCCTTCCCTGCCCTTTACCTGCCTGGGAGAAAACCTAATCCTCCATGGATTTGGTGAGACGTGCTAGAGAACCCTTGCTAGAATCCAGGATATGTAAATTAGCCATCTTGTTCCCAAACATTAGCAGCTGTTGTTTTTAATTATTAATGAGTTGGTCAGTATTTGCTGTAGGAGAATGAAACCAGTTGAATGGGCTTGGTGTTCATATCATTTAAAATCAATTTATTATTCAAAAATTCTTAACCAAAGTAGTTGAGTTGCCCAGAGGTGGCCAGAAGACTGCTGGCTTTGGTGGTTTGTGACTCCAGGCTATGCATGGGGTTGTGCTGTTGCATTCTTGTTAGGAGTTGGCCTCTTACAAGCTAGACTGTAGTCAATAAAGAATAACTAATAACTCAATGAACTATCAGTTGAAATAATAAATGACAGTATTTTGCAAACGCAAAAGACACTTTTTATAATTGCCTATCATTAACTAGAAAAGCATCATAAAAATGTTAAACCACAGAAAATTTTATGTGAGGTTGGATTATGTACTAGAAAATACTAAAAGGGAAATGGGTAAAAGTGGTGAAAAGGTACAAACTTCAAGCTATAAATAAGTCCTGGATATGTAAGGTACAGCATGGTGACTAAAGTTAACAATACTGTATTATATATTTAAAACATTCTAAGATCTTAAAAATTCTCATCACAAGAAAGCAATTGTAACTATGGTGATGGATGTCAACTAATTATAATTACTTCACAATATATGCCTATATCAAATCATTATGTTGCATCTATAAAAATAATACATTACATGTCAAGTTTATGTCAATAAAAAATTAGCACATCTCAGGATTGAAAGGGAAAAGAAAAACAGTAAACAAAATATTTGCTATTTTTTTCTTAAAGATACTATATTAGAACTCCATTTTATTAATCATTTTTATATCTCTGAAATTATCATCTGTATGATACATCACAATCTTATTTTAAGGGAACAAACATAATTTCTATTTTTTTCTGGTTTACCCTGGCAGGGTCTGTGTGTTTGATAACCACATTCAAATTATCTTATTCTCTGACATAATATATATTTGATTTTAAAAGAAATTTATGAAATAACTATCACAAGCAAAAAAGAAAAGAATCATTGGTACTGCACTGCAGCAGACTGGAGAAAGAAATTTGCTTTGAATATTTCTTAATGAATTAGCTTCATGGGCTTAGCACAGAAGTATATAAGAAATTAAGTATTTGCTCTGTTTATTCAAATTATATTAGTTCAGAAAGATCTAATTAGATGATTAGTGATTTAGATTATAGAGCTCCAAGTGGTAGATAGACTTTATTTCTCCAGAACCTTAAGCTGTTTTTAGGCAGATGTTTTCACGTGATCAAGATACATGCCATGGTTCTACATATACCAGTATAAGTTTGTTTTATGCTATCAGTGACTTCTTTGGACTTTACATGGTTTAGTAACTATGTTAGCCTGTGCAACATTTGCAATTAAACAACAACAAGAAAATAACGTGATCAGAAATAGGTGGTATAGACAATATCCAGGAAATAGGGATTAATAGGGAAAAATTTTTCATCAACTATTGTCATGGACTTTTATTTACTGCTGAGGTTGGCATTCCTTGAATCTGACATTTAATTAAGATGATATAGCAAAATGAAGTATGTAATTTTTACAGTTTGAATGTTTGCTGTAGGTGTTGGTTTGACAGATAATTGTGGAGAAGATCAATATTCCCTGATTAGAAACAAGTTGGTCTGTACAGGGAGACATGGACATGCTAAAGGTGGGCTTGTTAACAAAGGCCATTCATGATAGGGCTGTGATGCTCCATTGGTTGGAGACATTTAAGATCATTTGGAGCAAAGATTCTCCCTGACTACTCATTCTGGTGCCATTTTAACTTTTACTCAATCAGCTGATTCCTGATTAGAGAGAAACTTGAACTCTTTAGAGCCATGAGAATGAAGATAAATAATCAGTGGTCAGTGACCATGTTAAATGGCTGGCTTATTAATACCTAAGCAAATAGGGTCAGGAAGAGCCCAACTGAATCTAGCTGTGATAGCTGATTGCTCAATGAAGACATATAGCCACTGAACCTATGACTTTGTTGGAGGTGGGAGGTGGGTAGAAGCTGAATCTACCAAGAACATTAGCAACTTCACATATGTAAAGTTTCTTGCCTCCCCACTTCCTATTCTTAAGATGTTTAGGAGTTTTCCCTGTTCTCACCTATTAGAAGACCTAATACTTTGAAAGTCAGTCTGTCTGTCTTTCTTTCTTTCTTTCTTTCTTTCTTTCTTTCTTTTTCATGGGCTCCACACACAGCTTAAACTCATGACCCTGAGATCAAGATATGAGCTGAAGTCCAGAGTAAGGCACTTAATCCACTGAGCCACCCAGGAGTCCCAAAAGTGTTCAAGTGGATTAAGGATCAAGTCATCAGAACATGCAGATGTGGCTCTAGGTCCATTTCCTTCCCTCAAGGAGGGGTGGTGGTAATATTGCCAAGTTCCACATGGTTTTCCAGAAGTGGAAACCAGTAGTTATTGCCAGTCTTCCCAAGTAGGAGGAAGGGATAAGGACACGTAGGAGAGGTGCTGTCTGGACACAGGATGGCCACTCCAGCTCATCCTCATGACTCATTGTCCAGTCTTCTTTCTACAGGCCCCATGCCAGTGACCTGTCATGTAGGCTGTGTATTTAAGACCTGGAAAGGGCTGTAATCTCCCCACTCAGTCTGAAAGTAGAAAAACAAAACAAAACAAAACAAAAACCCTCCTTTCATTCTTAAAGGAGTTAGTTGTTGCAATGATTAAATAGGTGATGCTTTAAAACACTTTGTGGCCAGAATTAGGCAGCTGAGACATTACATTTTTTTAAGCTGATTTCATGTAATGCTTTTTTGGCAATAAGAACCATAATGTTTCTTTTTCCTCAAGGAAGAAATTTTAAAACTGCTCAAATCCAATACAGATTGCATATTCAATGAGTAAAAATAATTAGAAATATAGGACTAATCTTGTAATAGAAATGTGGCACTCTTGCTAGCAAAACTGGAAGTATGAAACTACCCCCCACCACCCTCCACTGGCAGGGACTGAGGGAGAGAACTGCATTCTGTGAAGTCATAAACTGTAATTTCAAAGTTTAAATGAAATCTTTTGGAATACAAAAGGAGGCCTTGAACGAAGTTTGAGGTGGGTGCTATAGAGAACTGAACTGAATAGCTTCCTTACAAAAATGAAAGTGCTTTGGTTAGGTTTTGTTTTTCCTTTGCTTGTTTTTAGGAGGATAGAGAAGAGACAGCCAGTAGGGAACAAAGGGAGAGAGGAGAGACTGAGCAAGTCACTTAACTGTGTGGGGGGAAAAAATGCTCATGAGGATAGGAGAGACATTCATTGTCTGATGTAAAGTCTCCGGCATTGTTAAACATCAGCTCGCTTGGTGTCCTCAAGGCAAAATGAGTTCCCTGCCCTATAGAATTAAATTTCATTGTGCATGAGCACATGCATGAGAGTATGGGGGCATGGTGGCAAGGATAAACAATAGATCAGTAGGTAGGTATGTAACAGATAGGTACTCATAAAAAGTGCTATAAAGATCTACTCATGGAATTTTGATAGCTAGTATCAGAGGGTACCATTCTTATCCTGGATGGTCTGGATAGGTCGCCTGAGAAGGAAGGGCTCAGGTCTACAAAATACTAAGGTAATGGAGTTCCAAGATGAGCAGATAAAAAGTTCAATGTCAACATTTAGGTGTCTAGGAGTATATATCTTTATTAATCATAGAGCAAGCATTCAATCAATTTCTTAAATGAATGATCAAATAAAAGGACAAATGAAAAAAAACCTCTATATAAACAATTTAACTTGACAGTGATTTCCAAACCAAAATAAATTTATAGTGCGTTTTCTCATAAAAATCGAAAATAAGTTTATGGCAGGTAGAAATTATGAGTAGGAGATCATATTAGTAGGAGCAGCCCTCATGATGAGCTGTCAGAATTAATGGAGATAGTCATCTCTGATTTTGTTTTAAGTGGGACGATCTCTGTTAGGCTATATGGATTGTGCAACTTGAATAAAATTGTAGTTTTATGAATAACTTATTCCTAAATTTGGGGGTTCTTCCATGCTAATCTCAAATGCAGAACAAATCTGAATCACAGTCTCCGAGAGGTTAAAGGTTCCAGTGAGGAATGCTCTATTCTGTCATGTGTCATTTAGAATTATTTTCTGCATCTCCATGCACAGTAAAAATGTAAAGGGATCATCACTTAATAATAAGTTGTGGACTTTTAGACAAACATTTTAACTGATTTACATCTGGTTTTCCTCTAGGATAGCTATACTATTTGATATATCTGTTTTCCAACTGATCAGTGATAGCTGGGGGAACATTTCCTTAGCTGTATGCAAATTGACCATGAAATGCAGAAAGCCAGACTATATGCCCATGGAGTGAGATCTGTTATGAATATCAGCTGTAGAAATACAGCTGTAGAAATACAGCCATTCATCAAACAAATAGCACACTAAAGACCTTAAGAGTAATTGATTGGTCAAGTCACATGGTAATGTCAGGACATATACTTTAAAGAGCCCTGAGCACTCCTGGGATGTTCAATAATTGATCAGAAGTAGCATTATCAGAGATGAATCAGAAATCAATCATTACTTCATTGCTTGGATACATAGAGACAGCTCCACTTAATATATTTGTCTTACAAAATTTCTGAGAGAGGAAAAATACAGAATTTAAGTAAGTTGTTCTTGACAAACTAAAAGGTAAAAACCAAGAAAAATTATCTCCCTGTCTCTAGGGAAACAGGATTTAAACCAACTTATTTTGGATTACCACTATATTTTTAGGCTTTCACCTCCTGACATCTAAGCAAGAGGGGAAATGTAAGAATAAAGAAACCTAGTTTCCCAATGACCCATATGAAGGTAGGAAAATATGTAAGATTACTGAGGAATGGGGCCTTTGTATCCAAAGCTCTGACAAGTTTGAGAAAAGCTTGAATCTCCATTCCTCCTTTCTATTGAAGGGGTCAGGAACTCTCTCAGGAACAGGACAGATGGGGTTTAAATCTGAGCTCTTGGTTCCATTACTAATGGTGTTTGATGTTGTGCAAGATACTTAACTTTTACATCAGTGTCCTTATGTATAAAATATCAGTGATTATCTTCAGAATTATTAAAGGGATTAAGTGAGATAATGTATTCCTAGTATTTAGTATCTATATAAGTGTTCAAAATGGCATTAAATAGTTATAATAATACTGGTAACAATAACTATATTTCTTTTATAAAAATAATGAATATAGAAAAAAGTGAACAAGTATGTAGTAGAAGAGAGGATAAATATGTCGGAACAAGAATACATGCATGCAAGGGCACCTGGGTGGCTCAGTGGGTTAAAGCCTCTGCTTTCAGCTCTGGTCATGATCCCAGGGTCCTGGGATCGAACCCTGCATCGGGCTCTCTGCTCAGCAAGGAGGCTGCTTCCCTATCTATCTCTCTGCCTGCCTCTCTGCCTGCTTGTGATCTCTGTCAAATAAATAAAATCTTAAAAAAAAAAAAAGAAGAATACATGCATGCAAAACATTGTTTAGAGATTTTTATGAATAAAATCAGGATTTTAGGATATAATTTTAGAAGTAATAACTAAGGCATCCTCTGGCACCTGTATTGCTAAAACACCTTGGCTTGTGGCTGAAGGTGGGGACAGTGAAGGCCAAAAAGTGATTCTAGGAGCCCAGAACATGCTGCAACTGGAGACCTACCTCATCTTCCTTCCCCTTGAACCTTAAGAGCTCAAAGCTCTGAAATTAACAGCTGCCTATGGGGAAGCAAGTGATTGTCAAGGTTAGACCTCAAGAACTCCAAAGATTACAGTGGGTGAATTTTATGCCAATGTAGAGAAAGATCAGACCTATGTTATCTCATTGAACCAGTTTGTGTAAACTAGTAAATACGAAAGAAGTTAATGAGTTAACTGGACTGAATGATTCTGCTTATTAAGGGGAAAGAGGATTGTTTCAGTACAGTGCGAGGCAGAAGTACAGCTGGACAAGAAAGCCAGGGGGTGGGGAGTGTTTCTTAGGACCCTTCAGAAACTCCATACAAGGATTCACTCTTCAGGAATGGAAGTTTGAGTTGTTCAAGAAGTCTAAGACCCTCAACAGCAGATGTGCCAGCGGAGGGTAAAGGAATCTGGGAATGTAGAATGTAATGTGAAAGATGGAAATTAGAAATACCAACCGTGGCCATATGATCAGTGGCAGAAAAAAGAACAACAGTTATGCATGTTTCATTTCTTCTCTGTTACATACATATTTTTAATCTATTATTTAATCTATTATATACATAGTTTTCATCTATTAAGCAAGTTTTGTTTCTGCTCCTCACTTACTTTATATAAGGTGTGTTCCTGGCTTTAAATTTCATAGTCTAGTCTTGAGATTATAGATATCTCAGGGTATCTCAGGGTACAATATAGTGTCTCATTTTGACACAATGAAGAATGAACAATGGGAAGGACTAGAAACGGATACTGAAGGAGCCACGGGTTTCCTCTTCAAGGGAGGGAATGGGTGGGTTTCGTGTGTGCAGGAGATTGTTGCACTACATAAAGGAGAAGCAAGTGGATCTTGCTAGTGTCATCGCTGAAGGTGCTGAATATATATCCACAGGCTATGTATGTCTGTGGAGTAGCTGAATGTTGTGACTGGCCCTCTGGTCCTCTATTTCACATTCCTTTGATTTGGAAGATTTGGAAAGGTGAAAATAAATTTTTCAGACTCTTTTGCAACTAGGGTTTGGGTATTGATCAGTTTCTACCAATTAAATATACTCACATGAGATAGGACAACAGAGCCATCTGTGTGTGTGTGTGTGTTGCCTGACAAGTAAACTCTACTACACATGAGCGTCTGGAGGGGATTCATTTGTTTGTCATCAGCTTCATGGGTTTGAGAATGTTGTGGTGGTGACAACAGCTGTATAGAAGCAGATACTTCCTACTGCTGGGTGTCATGAAGGTGTCACCTTGAGAAACAGATTTGGTAGGAACCACTTGACATAGCTCCCTAGCCTTTTCAGTGGTTTCTCCATTAAACCCAATTTTGGTTGAAAAACATAGAACGGTTTTGTTTTCCTGCACTGAATCTGTGTTGTTTAGGAATTTCTTTTGAAAGAGCTACAGTAAAACATCTGGAGCAAACAACTTGAGACCAAGATACATTCCATGGCTCCAAGTGAGTCAAAGCCCCATCATTAGGAACCTTGCATCAAAGGAGGAATACAGAAGATTCAAAAACAAAATTGTTTGATGAGTAGATGGATGAGAATACTTCATGAAAATAAAAGGGAGAATTAACAGGAAAGGGAAGTTATTTGAGATGTGATCTACTTCTAAAAATACAAGTGAATTTTAGAAATAATAAATGAATTAAGGTTAATAGAGAATGAATTCTAGAGACAAAATTGGAACTATTTGTTAAGTCCTTTACTGTGTACGGGATTGTAATAAAGGATTCTCAAGCATAATTTCATTTAAGCCTCATAACAACTACATAAGGTAAGTGCTATTATTATTGCCATTTTGCAGATGCAAATGGGTTTTGCAGAACCTAACACCTCACCTAAGGTGAGGTGAGGTGTTAGGTGAGGTGTTAGGTTCTGCAGTATTTAACATGTGGTAGACCATGGATTAGATCCCCAAAGGTGTACCTTTAGATCCTTTCCCATTAATGACTACACCATTTTGCCTCTCAGAGACCTGTAGGGTATATTTTCTGAGCAGATAACTAGAGAAAATGCCAGCTAGAATGGTACCTGCAGTTTGATTTGTCCAAGTGGTTTTCTACCAGTGGCAATTTTGCGCTTAGCAGACATTTGGAAATGTCTCAAGATGTATTTTTAGTATCATGACTGGGGACTGGAGGTGTGCTAGACAACCTTTAATAGGTAGAGGCCAGAGTTGCTACTATATATTCTACAATGTGCAGAATATTGCCCACAAGAAAGCATTACCTGATCAAAAATGTCAATAGTGTCAAGATGGAGAAACCCTGAGTTAGCCAAACAGTTCCCAAACCATCCGATGGAATTTCTGCACCATGGAAAAAAAAAAAAAAAAAAATGCTTTGTGGCTAAAAAAAAAAAAAAATTGTGAATACTATATATTCTATTCCCTTTTTGAATAATCTCTATGATGGTTATATTTTAAATCTTATTTTCACATATAATTTAAAATTCTGAAAAGTCCTCCAGCAAAGACACCTGCTTACCTTTTACTCCACAGAGAGGCATAGTTTGGATTGCAGATGGTGGTGCCTATGCCAGTCATAAGCTACTTAACCAAAGTATTGGGGAAAAGAGCCAAAATTAAAATGCTATTCTCTTGACACCAATTCTAGAAGCTGTGAGTTTTTTTTGTTTTTGTTTTTTCTGGCAAAGTACACATTACCCTTAACAAGTTGAATGTTTAAATCAAAAATGATCCAATAAAATGTAATAAACCATGGATTATAAATCCTATTTCATCCAATTGGCAGAGAGCAGATAAACTTCAGATGTATACAAAGTTTTATTATGTTATCAACACATCCCTCCCAGTTGAAGGCAGAGAGAGGATGAAGTGACTATGCACTTGTGCAGAGGTTCTATCTATCAATAGCCTCTCTTTTACCAACGGGTATGACAAATAGTCTTAGTTTTATAAGTGGGACAGGGGCTAATGGCAGGTGATGGGTTAACCTCTCAAGGCTATTTCTGCTTGTCAATCTTATCTTTGATTATTAAGTTATATGACTGCCTTGGCCTTTGCTTTCTTTGGAAAACTGGCTATATACACTATGTTAGTTTTTTTTGTTTTGGGGGTTTTTTTTTGTTTTTGTTTTTGTTTTTTTTACATCCTGCCATGTCCAATATTGCATGTTGGACATAAAATGTCCTCATCTTCCCTTGCAGGATCCTTAGAAGAGTAGAAGGTAACACAAAGCTATTTAGCAGTGTTTTTCCTGAATTGAAAGATGCAGATAAACCATTTTTCAATGAAGTCTAAAAGAAACCCATCAAGGAAAACAAAAGCCTTAGAATGGTATTCCTCACTATGTTCCAGATTGAATTGGAAGAGAAGTGTCTGCCATGACGATTTCTGACTTCTTTTCTACACAGACTAATGGATGGCTTGGCATACCTCTGGGTTCCTTCAGACTTCGGCACAAGTGCTTTTTTCTTTGTCATAATGAGATTTAATCAAGCAAAGCCAAACCATTGCTGCAAGTTAAACACTCCCCAGGGAGGGGGAGCCAATGACTGGGGGAGTAATGAACCTCTATTTAACTTTCAGATTTTGTTAATAACAGTTTGACTTGTACTGGTTGGAGCTAATTAGTTGCTGCAGCTTCTCCATTAGTGGCTTATAAAATGGGGCTTACCTTGTGCATGTTAAGCAATTTTCTCAGTGTGGGTCATTTTAGAGAAAACAGAAGGAAACTAAGTGTCTTAAACATGCACGATTATTGCACTTTGTTGTGGTTTCCTTTCATATGGAATTTCGAGAATGTCTGCAGATCTGAATCTGACAACTTCAGAAGCATGTACTAAGATTAAATAACTTGGGTTTATCTGGGGATCAACCCAGTTGTGAGGCATTAAGGAATTGAGTTTGTCTGTATTTCATAAAAGACAACCCTGACGTGGTGTAAATTCTGTTTTGGTAGCTGTATGAAAAGTAGGTTGCCGATGATCTTGAGTAATAAAGTTGAAGCTTCTCCTCAGAATGAAAAGCATTCACTGTATCCTTGGGCTTATGATGACTGGCATTGTTCCCGAAGCAGACTGCCTCCACCATTCCTATTCTCTCCTAGAGTAGCATTCTCAAGTAAAACCAGAGAAGAAGCTTGATTACAACATAGCATTTAAAAGACACTGGGGAGGGATCACACAATATCAGGGGAAGAAGCAAGGAAGCGATGTTCGTGACCCCAGGCCCTGGTGGTTTTAGAAGGCGAGGTTTATGATAAATATGGAATGTACCCAGGGTATTTTAAATCCCAATGTGATATTCTAAACCCCAGTGTCACTAGATTGCAAACTGAATTTGGAGGTGGAGGCCATCCAAAGTAGAACTCGGGGACAAAAGGGTAGCCTAGTACATGTTGTGGATCACTGGTTGTCGGTGTATTTCCCTCAACCCATGGTCTCCTTTTCATCCCAGGCTGATCTTGAAAACTTAAATCTCTGAACTGATGTTTTGGTTTTATGTGGTCCTTATCACATGTCTTTATGTCCTATGTCTCATTTCCTCAATTTCTAAACATTTGGCATCTGATCTTTATGGCATTTGGGATTCTGTAATGAATAGAATTAACATGCTATTAGGATATATTAGGTAGGTAGCTTGATTTCTTAATAGGAAAGGCTCTAGGCGACTTTAAGTCCTGGGCAATTGATGGTATAGGAAAAAAAACCAAGGAAGAAAAGTTGAGAAGGAACTTGGGGTGTTTCTTGATCTAGAAAAAGCAAAATTAGACTCTCAATGCCATCTGCTAAACCTAATAATATGTCAACATTGAGTTTTAAACAACTCACTCAGCATAAACAGGCAAAGTTAAGTAAATTTGGTCCTGGTATTAGAATACTTGACTAATGCATCTTCTGGAAGTCTACAAAACCTTCATTTTTTTAAGTGTCACATCTTAAAATCCAAAATGTGACATATTCAACTGTATTAGCAAATTTTCAATTAAGCAAGATATACCCAAGGGTTGTAACCTCTGCTTCTCTGTGCCAGAATGCAGATGTTCTTAACAAACAGAATGAATGGTGACATACATAATGAAATGCACTTTTAGTTCTGCTTGTTCATTTAACATTAACAAAATGGGTTAATCCTTCAAATGACTCTGAAATCCCCCTGTGTGGCCATCAGTGCATCTGATAGTTAACAATTCAGTGCTTACCCATCTAATGCATGATGTGCCCTAAAAAGTAGTCCTTAGTCCTTAGGGAAGCTGGTGACTTGTGACAGGTTTAGTCCGAGAACTCTCTTTGGAGTAAAACAGATCCAGCAAAACATTGTTTTTAGGCTGCTGAGGATACAAACCTTTTATTCTACAGAAACACACGAATACTTCTTGTGAGTATTAAAGGGTTTTATCACATACACAAATGCTCCAGTGACATAATATTAATCATACAAACGCCTGTTATTTAAGTAGAAAGTTTTGGAACTCAGAGGAATAGAAATATGTCTTCATTTACATTCTATTACCCTCTATTCTTCTCTATGGGCTCCAGAGGTGGAGCATTTCTGCCCTAAGTCTAAGCGCTTCTCAGCTTTGGCACAGATTGCAGATTGTCCTGTGTTCTGACTGGTTTACTTATCATAGCTTTCCATTTGATGCATAAACTAATGTAGCAAAGAGGAGTACATAATGCAGTGATTTTATGGAATTTAAAAGGAAGAGATGGAGGCTTTGGGGAAGATCCAAAATCTCTATGAATCCATGGTTTCTTGAGTTTTCTTAAGAAGAGTGGAAGGCATATTTGTGAGAAGACTGGAAATGGAAGAAGGCATTGCAATATGGAAACCAACATTCTCCATTAAGTTCTCTTTACAGTTGAAAAGTACGGTGCCCCTCGCCCTGGGATATTAGTGCAGTTCAAGACTTTGTAAACTAACCCTACATTGCCCTCAGTACTGGAAGAGGCCACTACTAGGAAAGGTCCTGGCATTAAAGGTTTAATATTCTCTACTGCTGCATATTTATCTTTCGAGAGTTTGTTTATTAGAACCAGCCCTGACTCATTTAGGTCTTATTGTGGCAAATAAATGAAGAGATGAGGTCAGAGTGCATAAATGTTTAATGTATTTCATTAACCCAGTGGTTCATTAATTATAGAATTAATATATGCCTGTGGGTAAAAAATAATTCACTCCTCAAAGAAAAACTAAAAAAAAAAAAAAAAAAACAAATTAAAAATATCCTTCCCCCACACAAAAAACTTAGTCTCACTCTTGAGAGACAAATGGTGTTAATGGCTCTTTGTTTTTCTTTTGATGTGATCTTTTTTCTTTAAACAGTGAACTGCTAGATCTGCTCTGTGACATATCATCAATACATAGAATTCTTGAAATGACCATGAAAATTGGAGATGCATAATATTTATACCATTAAACACCTACCCTCCCCAACTTGACTGCCTAACTGTTAGAACATACATTCGATGAGTGAGAAAGTATTTCATTTCTCTTTTGACTGATGTCATTAATTAAAATAATAACTTTAAATTGTTATTTCCTGATGTATCAGTTTTAGAAAGAATCTGTTGCTCTTTACTTAATGAAAGGTATAGAATTAGGGCACTCACTGTCCCTTACTAACATTCCCATTAATCCTTCTCCATTTTTTTTTTATCATTTTGTTATTTTACATCAAGGGTTATGATATCCCATTATCTCTTCTATTTATAATTGAATTTTTTATTGTGTCTGCACTTTGTTTTTAGAATTTGATCTCAGTATAAAACTTCAAGCACAATTCACTACAGAACTAAACAGAATGAGTGTATCTTTAAAGAAGGAAATGCAATCTAATGCCATTAAAAGTTATTGTGTAAAGAAGAATCTATCCAGTGTCAATAATTAATGAGCTCTCATTTCTGGATCAGGTTCAGTTACCCATCTTTTAATCATGTAAACAGATTTCTTTTGCATTTGTTCCCAATACCTCATGGCTATTAATGATTTGACTGTATCTACACATCTATGAAAAATATTTTCAAATCTATAATTTTTCTGTAGATCCAGTATTACTGATATGAAGTCTGATAGTCTGAGATAAGTAACTTGTTTTTTTTTTTTTTTTAATCATTTTGGTGGTTTTTTTTTTCTGAAGATTTTATTTATTTGTTTGACAGAGATCACAAGTAGGCAGAGAGGTAGGTAGAGAGAATGAGGAGGAATCAGGCTCCCTGCTGAGCAGAGAGCCGGGTGCCAGGCTTGATTCCAGGACCCTGGGATCATGACCTGAGCAGAAGCTTTAACCCACTGAGCCACCCAGGTGCCCCAACTTGTTTTACTTTTGAGAAAATTCATAATGTTCTTTTTTTCCTTGGAGTTGTGAAAAATCATGAATGAGTGTACAGGTTTAATGGTATTTTTGCCATTTTTTTTCTTCTTCTAGTTTGTATTTATATTCCAATAACGTAGTGTAGTATTAGTTTCAGGTGTAGAATTAAGTGATTTCACTCATACACAACATCCAGTGCTCATCACAAGTGCCCTCCTTAATCCCATCACCCATTTGGTCCACCCCACCCCCACCTCCCCTCCAGCAAACCTCTGTCTATTCTCTATTCTCTATGGTCTGTTTTCTGGTGTGCCCCCTCCCTCGCCATTAATTCTATTTCAGGAAACACAGACCTTTAATATCTGACCATGTTTTCCCCTAGAGCCATTGTTTCTTTGGTCATTTCCTCCCTTCCATTGTTTCTGCTTTTTCATTCTGGAACTTTTATTAGGAATAAGTTGAAAACTTGTAACTAATGTCTCAGTACATTTACTTTGCCTTCTTCTTTCTTTTTTTAAAAAGATTTTATTTATTTATTTGACAGAGATCACGTAAGCAGAGAGGCAGGCAGAGAGAGGGGGAAATCAGGCTCCCTGCTGAGCAGAGAGCCCAATGTGGGGTTGGATCCCAGGACCCCGGGATCATGACCCGAGCCAAAGGCAGAGGCATAACCCACTGAGCCACCCAGGCGCCCCTTTGCACTCTTCTTTCATTGTTTTGTTCTTTCTCTATATTTTGGACACTTATTTCAACTATATTTGTAGATAATCATCTTGCTTTCTTATTCATATCCATTTTGTAATTCAGATGATCTAAACTTTGAAAATTTAAGCAACTTACCAAGTATATATTTTACAATTAGTACATAATACATTATGTAATTATTTTATGTATCTGATGTATATGGACATAAACATTTTTAGTCTCTGATTAGTCCATTTAAAGGAGTCTGGTCCTGTTTTTTGAGTACACTTTTTAAAGTTTGTGTCTGTTTACTGGCTTGTCTGTTTTTTCCAGACAAGGATCTTTGTTTACTCTTATTGGCATTCCCTATCAAATTTTTTTTTCTTTTCAGATGCTTAATAATTTCTAGATGTCTTTGAATATCTGTGAACAAAGAATTATGCTAGAAGGAGATTACAAAGAAAAAATGTAATCACGATGGGTGCCCATCTTTTGCATAACCTGTAAAGCTTTCTTTTGTTGAACAGAAATCCAATATGAAAATAATGAGACTTTTCTTTTGTTCTCCTACAATTTTTCTTTGGTATTAACAAAAGTAGTAATTTCCAATTAAACAATTACATCATCCCTGGAAGCCCAGTATATAAAGATGATGGCTCTTTCGAGGAAAAAGAAATCTCATTTAGATACAAAATCCAAGTCTGTCAATGTTATTTTTAGTTTGGAGTAGCTATAACTCATAAAATATCAGATAAAAATAGGAAATCAGGGGTGCCTGGGTGGCTCAGCAGGTTAGGCCGCTGCCTTAGGCTCAGGTCATGATCTCAGGACCCTGGATCTAGCCCTGCATCGGGCTCTCTGCTCAGCAGGAAGCCTGCTTCCTCCTCTCTCTCTCTCTCTGCCTACCTCTCTGCCTACTTGTGATCTCTCTCTGTCAAATAAATAAATAAAATCTTTAAAAAGAAAATAGGAAATCATACCTCATAGTTGATATTATTTTTGTGTGCTTTATGTTCAAAAAATTTTGTCAATATATTTGGGCATCTAATCCCACTTATATGAACATTCTGTGAAAAGGCATTTTTGTCTAGGTCTGGAAGTAGAGCCCTAAATCTAGTCATTTATTTATTTACTTAACTAGTGTTTGTTCCATTTCTTCTATGTACCAAGCATGTCACTGCAAACTGGGTTTATAGAACAAAACACAGTGGATTTCTTTCCATGGCAGATGACAAAGAAATAAAACAGACTGACATCCAATAATTTACAGATGTAATATATGATGGAAAATTATCAGGTTCTAAGTGAAAATAAATATGAAAAATCAAATAGTCTCCTTTAGGGAAATGATATTTAAAATTAATAAAATTAGGAGGAAGAGAAGGGAAGGGCCTCTGATCATAGAGGGTGGGCATGTGAACATTCCAGGAAGATGAAATAGCTGACGGGAAAGCCTGGTACAGGATCAGACAAGTACATTATAGGATTAATCAAAAGGCAATGTCATATGGAAGGAAGAAGATTTTGCTAGGCCAGGTTGGAGAGCCAGAGAGGCCACAACAAGCAGGACTTATCCAAAGAAAAATTAGAAGTTACTGGGTTATTTTGGAAATTAGGAATTACTGGATTATTTAAAATGTGTGCATAGAGTGATCAGATTTGAAATTTAAAAATCAATTTCCTTCCCAGTAGATGGTGAATAAGTCAATGGAATAGAATTAAGAGCCCCAAAATAAACCTATGCATCTACAACCAATTGATTCTCTAAAGGGTAGAAGACGCTTCACTGGAGAAAGACTAGTTTTTTTTCAACACAGGATATGGACAACTTTAATCCATATGTAATCAGATGTCATTCAATATTCAAAGATTAACTCAAAATGGGTCAAACCTAAATGTAAGAAAAGCACCTATAGAAGTTCTAAGTAAACATGAACCTTTGACATTGGATTAGGGTATAGTTTCTCAGATACAACACCAAAAACATAAGTCACCAAAGAAAAAAGTTAGGGAAATTGGATTTCATCAACACTGAAAATCTTTTAATCTCAAAAGACTATCAAGGAAGGGAAAAGACAAACACAAAATAAGATATAATATTTGCAAATCATATGTCTGATTTAAGTCCCATATTCAGAACATAAAAAGAGATCTTACAGCTCAACAATAAAAGATAAACAATCCAATTAAAAAATGAGCAAAGGATTTGAATAAGTTTTTCTTCAAAGGAGACAGACCGCCAATAAGTACACATCACTAATCAGTAAGAAAACTCAAAACCAGAGTAGGTCACTACTTCATACATACAGGATGGCTGTAGTCACTAGATGAGTAACAGCAAGTTTTGGTGAGGATATAGTGCAACTGGATGGCTTATGTAATGTTAATGGCAACATAAAATGGTCTGGCCACATTGGAAAGTTTGGCAGTTCTTTAAAAATTTAAGCATGGAGTTAATGTAGGGCCCTGCAAGTCTACTACTATGTAATATACTCAAAAGAATTGAAAACCTACATCCACACAAAATTTGTACAGAGATGTTCATAAGCAGCATTATGCATAATAGTCCAAATATGAAAACAGTCCAAATGTTCATCAGCTGATGAATGGATAAACAAAATATGGCATATCCATACAGACATGATTTCACTTACATGAAATATCCAGACTAGGCAAATCCATAGAAATAGGAAGTAGCTTTGCGTTTGCTAGGGGCAAGGGAAGAGGGAGAATGGGAGTGACAGCTACTAGATACAGTGTTACTTTTAGGGTCATGAAAGTATTTTAGAATGTACACACAAATTTTTGAATATACCAAAACCTTTTGAATTGTATTCTTTAAAAGGGTAGATTTTTGGTGTATGTGTATTTGTTTCGTAGGGATGTCCTAATGAATTACAACTCGGAACAGCAGAAATGCATTTTCTTATAGCTCTGGAGGCTGGAAGTTCAGAATCAAAGTGCTGGCAAGGCCATACTTTCTCTAAAGTCTCTGGGAGAGAATTTTCCTTAACCTCTTCCAGCATCCAGTGGGCACAGTTGCTCCTTATAGTTTGTGGCAGCATTGTTCCAACCTCTGTCACCTCCTTCCCTGTGTGTCTGTGGGTGTCCACTCTCTCCTTCCTTTCTATTATAATGGCATCAGTTACTGGATTTAGGGTCCACCCTCAGTCCAGGATTATTTTATTCTGAGATATTCATTTAAATCTTCCCTATTTCCAAATAAGATCACACACTGAGGTTTGAGAGGACATGAATTTAGGGGGACCCAATTCAACCCACTATAGTATGTAAATTATATCTAAATTAAAAAGCAGATAATAAGGACTACAAAATAGTTAAATTTCAATTACCTAGTTCAGGTCCTGCACTCTTGTCAAAACCTTCCTTAGTTACCCAAGGTGAGGGAGTTTCATATTCTCAGTGCCTTAAATAAGGAAATAAAACAGAACTTGTATTTAGGCAATAATCAGAAATGGCCAGAAATATGAATAAAATAGACTCAATCTTAACAGTTCTGGACCTAATAGTCTTAACATGACTTAAACCAAAAAGCAATGTAACCATGTTTCACAGATTAATGTGTTTTTTCTTTCCATGTAATGTTTCATGTTATATGGTTATATACGTATTCTTTCACTTATATGGTCTTTTCCCTGTGGCCAAATTGGCATATATATAAAACCACTATTTGAGCACGGATATGCTGGGCACTATATCAAGCCTGTGTTAGTTCACTTAATTTCTTACAACAATCTTATAAAATGTACACTTTATATTATCTTAATTTTGTGGATTAAAATAATACAAGAGACTATATGTAGCTAAATAACTCTCTCATGGTCTTACAGCTATTAAATGAGTTTCAGAATTTATTTTCCATGGATGTGGATTTCAACTTGATGCATCTTTATTGTTCATCTACAACATGCAAGTTTTTATCTGATTGGAGAGTAATTAATTTTCCTAAAGGAAAACTGCTCTTTCTGGTAATACATGGTTCCCTTTTAACATGACAAATTTCAGGATCTAATTGTATTGAATTGCCATTTGGTTATGCTTTTTACATTGCAATTCACTTTTTAATGTGTTTTCATTTGATTCCCACAGCAACACTGAAACGGGGCTTAATAGGAATTATTATCCCCATTTTGCAAATGAAGAAAAGAAGGTTCATGTAGAGGTTATTGAGCTAGCCCATGGGCTTACATTTACTATGAAGCTGACTCAATTGGCTTCAAGGCCGGTTGTATAATCTACAATATTATGTCTATCTACGTTTCTAATGTTTCATTAAGGCTGTGAATAATTCATACAAGTAAACTTTATTAATAATGATTTCACCACTCTGTCAGATAATGAAACACTATGAAGTTCTCTATTTTTATCTCACATGAATTGTTGGACTCTGAGCTGTCCTCACAAATTTCATTGTCCATCATTACAATGCGGCCCTAGATCTCAGGGGAGAGAAACTTTCCATTCCTTCAACAACCCAAGGATAAAAGGGACTAGAGGAGACAATGCCCAACAATTATCAATGGAGACTTAAGGTATACTGATTGGACACACACTAAAAGGGGGTGACAGACTTAATGTGTTAGGAAAACGGAGACAAGAATTGAATTTATTTCATGCCATTCTGCTTCGGCTCTGAATAGAGCAAAGCTAAGATGTCAGTGTTGGCAGCAAGAAAGAGGAGGCTGGGTGAGCTGGCATGTAACATTAAGGGAAAGGAAGAGATCCTTGTAAGCATGAAATCTACAACTCTAAAGGTTCAATGGATCTCCCTCCCCAGGGCAATTAATGAAGGTTCCACACAAACATGCATTGGCAGATGGGTGGCTGGGAACCCAGCCTTTCCTGAGACTGATCAATAAATGTAGAAACTTCAGCTGATCTGGGAGTAGAGGCCCCTGGGAAGATTAACTGAATAGAAAGTGTGGCTTTCTGAGACGTAATTTCAGAACAGATTCAGCAGTTTAAAATGCACGGTTCAAAAGAGTCTCCGAGAAAATGGCCTTTCACTGATGGGAGACTGCAAAAAGCAAGTAAGTCGAGCCAAGAGTTTGAAATATTTACCTTGAGGATAAGACTGGAATAGTCCTTCTGACTACAATGAGTTTGGGGCTGAACTTTAAAACTTCCCGGGCAGCTTTAAGCTTGCCCTAAGGCAGAGGCAGTCTCCCCGGGATTCCATAAAATAGCTCTTTGGTTTTACTAATAAAAAATAATGAGCTTCCAAATTTTCCTTTTCAGTCTCTGTTTAATTGCCTAGAAACACACTGTACTTCAGGGCTCCGCCTACTGGGGGGTAAGGTCTTATTTTCATACAATCGTAAAAAATCTGTTTAATTTTCCGTTAAGCTCATAGAATTTTTCAATAAATTTTCATTATCCTAACAGACTCCTCAAATACTGCATTACCTAAGAAATAGAATTTTGGTTTAAAAACAATGAAAATAAATTTCAAGCAGCTATATTGGGGATATATTGGATATATTGGCGCTATATGAGAGCCTGGTGAGCAATTAAGTTTGTATTAAGTAAAAGAATGAATGAAGCAAGAGCCCATTTAATCCACCAAGATTTTCAAAGATGTGGCTTTCTGGAAGGCTTTGAAATCTGCTAATCCATTCAGGACACCAAACACTACACCATCAGGAGATACTAGGTCTTTGATTTTCATACAGCATCACATCATTGGCAAATTTTCGGTATTTAAGGTCCTAATGAGGCACACAGATTCGATATTTCACAAATTTCGAAATGATTCTGGAAATCAGATGGCATTAGCTGCAAGTCTCTGATAGACATCTTAAGCCCAGAGATGGCAAGTGAATTCCCCAGCTTCCTCCAGCCAGAAGGTGGTCAAGCCCCGGTGGATGTCCACTTCTCCATTCTATGACACTGGAAAGCCTTGTTTGTTGTTGTTGTCATTGGGTTTTGTTTGTTTGTTTTGCTTTTTTTTTTTTCCCCTCCTAGCAGGCAGGGCGCTCTCTCCCCCAATTACCATTTTATAAAGCTTGGAGAAATACCTTGTTTGTTTCTATACTTTGGATTCTAGGATAAGTGCTTTGCCATATCAAAGCCAAATTCCTGTTGGTGTAATTCTCTGGGGCCTCTTTCCAAAACAATAAACTGGACATGCTATCCTAGGCCCTTTTTCTCACTTTTCTATTCTAGCAGCTGGATGAATCTGTATTCAGGCTCCTTGTAAACATAAGAAAACCCTGCCCTTTCATTTGGACAGTGCCTCAGAACAAGTGATTTTTGTGACAGGGTTTATGATTTGGGTCTGGTGAATGAATAAAATTGAAGACTTAGAGGATTTGGCTGTTCTTACGTCTTCAATGTAAAATGTTTCTAAAGCCAGTGTTCCTGCCTCACAAATGATAGTCGAAGTGTGCAGCACTGTGATACCAAAGCTTAATGTGGCCAGACCTTGAACTTTCTGTCTCCATCCTACTCGCTAACATTTAGCGGCTGGAATACAAAACGGTCTGCAGAGGCTTTGCCTCCTGGGTGTCGGCAAGAGCAAATGCTGAAGGACTTTCAACTCAGTGGGCTTCACACAAACTATACCCCAGAGAGAAAATCTAAGCAGTGCTTCCGGCAGGTGCATGATGTGGTTCAGAAGCAGAAAACATTTGATTCATGAGCAGGAGGCACTAACAGAGAGGCTGGGGAGGGAGCGAGGGATCAGGCCGTGACGGAAGCAGTAGTGTGCCTGAGTTCCAAGGCTGGCGCTGCTTCACCTGCCATCTCTTCCCCGAGCTTTGAGGCTCCAAACAGATCAGAGGGAGCAGGTGAGGCAGAGGGCGCGGTGTGGAGCAAACCAATCCCAAAACCTCTTGGGGAGGGAAGGAGGTACTGCTCCTTCCAAGGGGAAGGAGAAGGATACTTGCCTTTTTGGTTTTAGTAAGGAAGAGCGGGGCGCCTGGGTGGCTCAGTGGGTTGAGCCGCTGCCTTCGGCTCAGGTCGTGATCTCAGAGTCCTGGGATCGAGTCCCGCATCGGGCTCTCTGCTGAGCAGAGAGCCTGCTTCCCTCTCTCTCTCTCTCTGCCTGCCTCTCCATCTACTTGTGATTTCTCTCTGTCAAATAAATAAATAAAATCTTAAAAAAAAAACTAGTATTTAGTAAGGAAGAGCTTTCCAGGACCCTGCGATTAGCTCAAAGTGCAAAAGGCATTGCGGGTGTTTTCTGATTTCCTTGCAGAACAGCAGAAGAAATCGGCGGTGGTGGTGTAGGGGTTGCAGCTGCACTGCTCTTCCTCTGTCCCACTCCTCCTCCTCTGCCTCTTCCTCCCCCATCTTCTGCATCACCTTCTCCCTTCCTTCTGAAAACACACACAAACTTTGTTGTTCTGAAATAATCTTGGCAGAATTTGTAATGAAGTTTTGTTTTGTTTTGAACACACGGTACGAGTAAAACTTAGTTTGCCTGTTGCTCCCTAACGAACCAATTTCCTTAAGTGATTGTTAGCTGCTAGGATGGGGCTATTTACACACTGGGGAAATGGACAGCCATTTTCATGGATTTAGGGACCTCCTGGTAGTTTATGTTTGCTGACCGAGGACCTTGGGCATCCTTCAGGGGCAAAATCCTTGTATGGGAATACTCCATGATCAGAAACTTTTCGTGACCTGCCCATTTCATCACCCCAATGAAGACTATGGCTAAAATCTAGGGAGTTGAATGGCCATCCACACAGGACCTGCGGCAGTGAAGACGGAACTCCATAAAGTCAAGAAACATTCAGATGTACTAAGTGCTTTGCTTAGCTCTCAGTAGTTGGGAAGACAAGAATGGATTTAGCCTGGTGTTTACTCTTGTTGGCTACCTCGTTTGTGTTATTAATTTGTTTATGTGGTGATATTAGTCCCAAAACATAACTCCTTTTAGGAAAAGTCAGATTGGGCGATGTGAACATTGTTTTGATCCTTGTTAATACAGATCTTCCCAAAGGTGGTGTATCAGATCAATGAAAGTTGCTAACCATATTGATCCTTTCAGCCCTTGTGGAGGCTGGGACAAGCCTTGAGGCAGCCATAGCCCCTGGGCTTGTCACCTCTGGCTTCAAACAGTGTGTTGTACAAATATTGTATTCTGAGTATACTGATGTCATTAAAGCTCATGCTACGGTCTAAACTCCAGACATTTGATGTCAACAGACATGCCAGAGAATAAACAAGAGTGGAAGTCCTTCCTTTCTAGTCCCACAAAACTTGTACTCGTACTGCTCAAGAGGGGAATGTTGTCAAAAAGTGTCCTGAAACTTTAGATTATTGTTATATTGTGGAATTAATAATAACAGCCTTTTACAACTTAACTTTTCCCATAAAAGATTACCCGTTTGAGAATCATTCTTTTTCATCACATGTATGCAGATGACTCATCCGTTTGAATTGCTGCAAGTTATACAGTTGACTGTTGCCGCATTTTATTTCACCGTGACGATCATTTAGATCATCTAGATCATTTTGAAATCTAGATCATTTAGATCACTTAGAATTTTTCACTGTAAAAGACAATGCTGCTATGAATATCTGTATGCAAATACGCTGGAAATACTTGAGGGAAATGGTTCCCATGTGGGGGGTATACTAATCGTAGGGTGTGTTTGGAAATGCGCATGCGTACCTCCCTCGTCGTGACCTCTGGAGGACACTACTGGCAACTGCTAGCTAGAGGGGCCAGGGATGTTTCCCATTCTAAAATAAATATCTGGTGTAATAAAGAATTAGCCATCCGAAACACCAATACCTCCCCTCTGGATAGATGGGGTCCTAGGTTGTACATTTAAAAGTGAAATTGTAGGGCATCTGGGTGGCTCAGTGGGTTAGCCTCTGCCTTCAGCTCAGGTCATGATCTCAGGGTTTGGGATCGAGCCCCGCATCAGGCTGTCTGCTCAGCAGGGAGCCTGCTTCTCCCTCTCTCTCTCTGCCTGCCTCTCTGCCTACTTGTGATTTCTCTCCCTGTCAAATAAATAAATAAAATCTTTTTAAAAAATAAATAAAATAAAAGTGAAATTGCTAGATGCAGTACACATAACAGATTCAGGCTCAAAGTGCATGTGAAACTTCTCCTTTTCCCCTGACCCATAGCAACACTTGGAAAGTTGGAAGTTCCCTTCTGTCTGCATTTGCAGGCACTTTCCCAGTCAGAGGTTTGCACGGAGCCTGGGAAGGGAAACAGCAAGGTGAAGGTGGACTAGTCGATGACAAACAGGCACAGAAAGAGGCCATGTATTTACTTATCTTTCCAGCAGCAGATGCTGTCCCACTGTTCAGAGCCAGCACAAAGGGAACGTTTTTTTCCCCCGTGAGCCAGCAGATGTGTTGTGGGCCTGGAGCTGACAATTGTGGTGACAGCTTCCTGACCCTGGGGTAACAGCTGTGTGGTGGCACGTTCCATCCCAGTTCCCCAGGGGCCTTGTTGTGGCAGGGATAGAGCAGCATCCCAGGTGGGCCAGAGAGAGAGCTGCTGTGGAGTCATTCCCAAAGGCCCTGCGAGGGGCCCTTCCTGTAGCCTTTCTGAGAATTTTGTATGCCCCTATGCTCCTGTTTCAAATTGCTTTCTGCTTCAGACATCTAGATTTGTTTTCATTATATTCAGCTGAACCATTGCTGAAGCACTAGGTTTTAGGAATTAGATATCTTTGTTTTTACTAGATTCTGCCATATTGCTCTTTCAAAATATTGGACCAGTTTCCACAACCACATATATGAATTCCTGTTTCCTCACACCCTTAACAACATTTGAGGTTGCGAATTGTCAGATTATTACTAATTCTCCTCCTCCTCTTTCTCCTTATTATACTTATAATTTGTCCCTCTGAGAATTGTAAAATAGCAAACCTGTGTTTCTCTTTAAGTGCCCCATTTATTTGTAAACAGAACATTTTTCTTTGTGTTTACTGTTTGCTTTCCTTTTTTAATGCTAGATGATCTCTCAAATCTATTGGGCTATTGATTTGTTTATAATTTTCTTTTTTTTTTTAAAGATTGATTTTAGAGAACGAGTGAGCAGTGGGGAGGGGTAAGGGGAGAGGGAGAAGAAACTCAAGCAGATTCCATGCTAAGCACAGAGCCCAATGTGGGGCTCGATCTCAAGACCCCGAGATCAGGACCTGAGCAGAAACCAAGAGTCAGACGCTTAACAGACTGAGTGATCCAGGTGCCCCATGATTTGTTTATAATTTTCTATGTCTGTAGGTCGAAGTTCATGGTATCTCTGACATTCCCAGTCATTGGCTGGGTGCTGCACAGGGGAGCGTGATCTCAGGACAACCCCACAATGAATTCCAAAGCTCAGTAGCTGAGGCCCTGGTCAGCCCTACCCTGTGTGGCAAGAAGTCGATGAGGCAGATTCTTACAGCTATGACATTCCTCCCTGCGTGGTTCAGACCTGCTGCTTCCACAGGTTTGAGGAGCGGCTCCTCTGTGTGTTCCCTGTCCTTTCCTTAGGAGAGAAGGAGAAGAACAAGGTTAATGGGATCCCAGGGGACCCCATTGCTGCAGAAGACCCCAAACTGTAACTGATGCTCCATTCTCCGTTCTAAAACTCCTCCTCCTTCAGCTGCCTGACTCGTCAGGTCTTGGTGGTTCACTTCGTGGTGTGATCCAAATCTTCACTTCTGAAGGTCCAAAGTTGTGATAGTCATTCTCTTGTCAGTTCTGGAATACCTCACATAGCTGAATGCATTTAATTTTTGGAGGGGAATACCAGGAGGTATCCTAGGTTTCACAGGTATTTCTCATTGCCCCCACATCGTGTAAAAGCCTTACCTCATCCTAACAATTAAGTCCATTACTTCTGCTACTACTGTGACTCCCTCACTGCCTGCTTTTCCCTGGGCACAGAGTTCAAAATACACTGGTTGCTGGTATAATTTATAGTTCTGTAGGATTTTTAGCTGTGGACCTTCAAAAGTGCTTCAGAAGCAAGACTGTACACTTTTAGGGACCAGGGTCTCTAACCCTGAAGAACCTAGAGTTATAGGAACAGAAATCTTAATGGTTCATTGGGGGCAATGAACCATTGGGAGTGATGGTGAGTGAGGCCACACATACTACCCCTTGGTTTCTGAGCACATTTATCCTTCCATTTGGGGACAGATCACCATGTAGAGACATTTAATGAATGCACTGTGCTGTGAAGAGTCAGGCTTACTCCTTTCAGACTGTGCACCCAGAGCTGGCATTTTAGTTTCACCTTTAGGAGGTCATTCTTGTGTTCTATAAAAGGTGAAGAGCCTCCTGATGGCATACTGTATAATATAACTGATGAGTCTCATAGTCATGGGACACTCCAGCCCCTTCTTCTCATCCAACACTTAACATCAGTCTCCTGATGTGATGAAGTTTATAGAGGAGTTCATGCCCATGGATCAGGCATTCTGTTAGCCCCCAAATAGTGATATTGGCTATGACTGTTGCTGTGTGGGGAGGAGAGGGATGTCCATATTCATAACGTACTTATCCCTGGGAAGTTGAACAGATGGTTTTTTCAGGATAGAAAGAATTCAGTTTAATCAATTTATCAAAGTCTGTATCCAGTTCATGTCCTCAAGAAGTGGTGCCATATTGGGTATTCAGTTGTTGGTCTCTGTTACTGACAAATTAGTAATTTGGAATTATCAATAGATCTGCCTTGGTAAGTGGGATTCTGTGCTGTTGGGGCCACTTATAGCCTCCAGCTCTATCACCATGACCACTCCACTCATGTGTTCATTATACTGGTTGTGGATGGTGGATGACAAAGCATGGCTGGAGATAACTGGCTTAGTCACATGTCTACTTGGTCATTCAGGCAAGTGGCTCTCCTGTGCTTTATGTTCTCCTAGGGGAGTTAACAAAATAATCACATTTTGTGCCCACTACTACATTACCTCTACATGCCTCTGCCTGGAAGATGTCTCCAGTATTCCATTATTTTTCTCCAAGGCCCTTCACTGTCACTTTGGGTCATTTCTCCTTCCACAAAAAACACAAGTAGATTAACTCTTCACAGTTTAGCTCATTTTTGAAATTATCACTCTTGACTACCTTTTAGGACCACCCCTGAATAATGAATCTACAGTCATCGTTCATTTTCAGTTTGTACCCATATACCAACTTGATCTATTCATAGAGCAGGTTCAGATACTTCCTTTCTCCTTAAATTCGTTGTATAGAAATCCCATCTCATTGGTACAAGGTGATGGAGGAGCACTGGTGCAGCTCTACAGGTAACACAAGGTCTGGACTACATGTTCATGGATGTAACTGGTACCCTCTGGCTCTGCTCAGGTTCATTCCCAGAGGTGCATTTACATTATATTATAGACAGCTGTGGCTAGGCCTACCAGAGGTGGTGGGCCAGAGAGAACCCAGCTCATAATGGGAAATTCTAAAGGCATTGTCACTTTGTGTCCCATGTTTAAGTGCTCCATCAGTAAGATATCACAAGATACTTATTTCTTAAGGGACTTATAATTCTCTTGTAGTTAACACAGCCCCAGAATCCCAGGGACCTATGTTGTGATTCTGTACTAGAGTTTGCTATAAGGTCCATACTGCATACTTTCCCACCACTAACATTCCAAAATCATAGCCTTTGCTGGACTGTGTGGTCTGGGTGACAGCACTGATCAAACTATAGTTTGGACTTACTGCATGTCCTTTCCTACACCAGGAAATCCAACAGTCTTTCATGTTTCTTGGTAATTATTGTTAGGTGTGAATGTGTTCCCTGTAGACCCAAAAAGGTCTATCAGGCACTGTGTTCCCTGCTTCATGATGGAAGATGCAAGCTGCAGCAACTTGTGTTTTACTTTGAAAAGAATATCATGATACTGTCCTGATGCTAGAATCCCCCCATATCACGCTCAAGTATGCAGCCCCTGAGTCTTTTTTTTTTTTTAATATTTTATTTATTTATTTGTCAGAGAGAGAACACAAGTAGGCAAAGAGGCAGGCAGAGAGAGAGAGAGAGAGGAGGAAGCAGGCTCCCTGCTGAGCAGAGAGCCTGATGCGGGACTCGATCCCAGGACCCTGAGATCATGACCTGAGCCGAAGGCAGGGGCTTAATCCACTGAGCCACCCAGGCGCCCCGCCCCTGAGGCTTTTCAGAGTTTATTTTCCCTTCTCTGGGATGTATGTATCTTACCAAGACCTATAGAAGACTAGCCACTTTCTCACCTTGCCAGCTCTGCATGATGTCATTGGTGTTGTGGAACATTGTGACATTCTTTCAGATGTCTAGGTGGCCCCGATCCTTCAGGAGTCCTGACAGAGGATGAGAGACTTAACATAGTCCTGAAACATAATCATGAATATATATTGTTGTCTGTCCTATGTGAATGCAAACTATTTCTAATCTTGTTTTCTAATTTGAATGGAAAATAACCTGTTTGCCAAACCAGTGGCTGCATCCCATGTACCTGAGACCTTATTAATCTGTTGTAACAACAATAGCACATTGAGGGCTACCGCTGTAGCTGGGCTTAGTGCTTGATTAAGTCTGGCACTGAATACAATCATCCTCCAGCATCCATCCAGTTTCTGAAGGAGCCAGATTGTTGAATTAAGTAAAGATACGAGAGGGACCACCACACTTGACTCTTTGAGGTATTCAAATATTGAATTCATCTCTACCATCCCCTGCAGAATGTATTATTTAAAAAAAAATAATAATTTATTGATGTGAAATTCACAAAACACAAAATTTATTGTTTAAAAATGAACAACTAAGTGGCATTTAGTACAATTTTGTACTGGATGTTAAAGTGTTATGCAATCATTACTCCAAAGTAAAATCCCTAACATATTAAGGCATTTCTCTGTGTATCCTCCTCCTCCAGCTTGTGGCAGGCGATAATCTGTGTTCTTTCTCTGGGCTTTATCTATAATGAATATTTAAACAAATAGAATCATACGGTATGCAACCTTATGTGTAGAAGGTCTATCCATTCTGCTGTATGTAGTAGTTCTTGATTCCTTTTTATGGCTGAGTAATATTCCATTATGTGTATAGTTTCTTTATCCATTCCTCCATTGGTGAACCTCAAGGTTGTTTCCACCCTTTGGCTTTACTATTATGAATAGTGCTTCTCTGAGCAAGCGTGTATGGATATTTATGCACCTGTTTTCAATCATTTTGGGTAGACACCTAGGAGTAGAATTGTAGGGGCCGTATGGTAATTCTATTTTCAACTTTTTGAGGGACCAGCAAATGCTTTTCACCAGCAGTCAAACCATCCTGCCTTCTGCCAACAATGTCCAAGGGTTTTACATTTTCTACTTCCTCCCATTGCTGGTACTTATTTTCCATTTTTCTGATTCCAGTGGTCCTAGTGGGTATAAAATGGCATCTCACTGTGGCTTTGATTTGCATTTTCATAATTACTAGTGATGTTGAGTATCTTTTCATATGTTTGCTGAGCCCTTGTATATCTTCTTTGGAGAGATATTAATCTAGTACTCAGCCCATTTTTTAATTTTATTGTCTCTGTTGTTGAGTTGTCAGAGTGCTTAATAAATCCTGGATACTAGACCTTTATCAGCTATACGTTTTGCCAATATTTCCTCCCATTTTAAAATCTGTCTTTTCACTTTCTGGATGTTTTTTGTTGTTCAAACTTTTTTTTTTTTTTTAATTTTACTAAGGTCTGACTCATCTATTTCTTTATTTTTTTTGTGCCTGCCTTTAGTGCCATAGCTAACCAGATCATTATTATTTTTGTGTTAACCTCAGTACACAACAAATGACTTTCACATAACTGTCCTGTCCTGTGTTTCTGCAAACTTATTTTAAAACTCAGTTTTGTTCTGTCCTAATATGGCATGGGCTCAATCGAGTGATCATTACCACTTTTGAGTGTCCTTTAAATAACCTTCTTTATTCTTAATGTTAAAACTGTTGTGAGTACTTTCAAAGGGATAAGTGTATGTTTCCAAGGTGTCCAATTTACTTAGAAGTTTAAAATATTGGGGCTAGAAATATATATTAGAGGTCTCACATCTCAACTACTACCAATGCAGTATTCCCTTTGATTCTGTTCCTCGTGGATGACTGTCACACTTGAATTCTTCCAGTGACAGGAAGACTAGTGCTTCAGAAGGGTTAAGTTGTGTTGTTGAACAGCATTAATTGTTACAATTTTTTTTAAATGTTATAAACTCAGGGGCACCTGAATGATGCAGTTGGTTAAGCCTCTGACTCAGTTTCTGGTCAGGTCATGATCTCATGGTCATGAGATCAAGCTGAGCACAGAGTCCACTTAAGACTTTTCTCTCCCTCCCCTTCCCTTCCCTCATCAAATAGAGTTTTAAAAAGATAAACTCTAACATACCTCAACTTTATTCCATTTGACCTACTTTTATTATCTTAAATGACTCAATATGAAGCTACTCTTTTTTTTTTTTTTTAAGGTAGTGCCTTAGATGTGTAGAACTATACAACATCTTTCCAAGGTATTTAAGCTAAACAATTACCGTACGAATAGCTCTTCCTCGTTTCTAATTTGGATTCTAGATATTCCGTCCTCCAGATCATCCTCCTCTAACAAAACTTCATTTTGTCAACATTCTTCAAGTGTAAGAGTCAGAATAAAACAAAATGCTCAACTATGATCAAAAGCAAGAAATGTAATTATTTGTACATCACGATTTTATTAATGAAACTCTGGTTGCTAACTTTCTTATTAGTAACCTTCATGTAGATCAAACCTGTACTGTCATTTATTTTTGTCCTAGTGACAATACCAACCCCTAAGATGAGCTCTGTGTCTCTGCATGTGAATTAAAGTGATATTGCCCCATTCTGAAGTGTATTATCAGGGCTTCCAGGACCACACAGGAAGGTTCACGATACCTTACAAGGAAAATGTACTATCTTAACATCCAATGGTATGAAACATATTGCATCTTATCTACAGAATGCATCCTATTTGTGTGTCAGTTTCTGATTTATTCTTTAGGATATGTATCATCTTATGCTCACTCTGCATCTAACCAAGAGAATACTTGAATCATACTGTAGTTGCTATTTGTATGTCTGTGTGTGTGTGTGTGTGTGTGTGTGTGAGAGAGAGAGAGAGAGAGAGAGAGAGAGAGAGAGGGAAAGAGAGGGTGGAGAGAAAGACACTGGCTTATTTCACTTAGCATAATGTTCTTATAGTTCATCCACGTTGTAGCATATGTCAGAGTTTCCTTCCTTTTTAAGGCTAAATAATATTCCCCTCTAAGTATACACTACATTTTGCTTATCTTTTCATCTGTCAATAAAACTTGGGTTTTTTCCATGTTGTAGCTTATCGCCCTCGACCCGCAAGGACGACAAGAAGCCCTGGTTCGGATGCATCTTCTCTCTCTCTATTTCTGCAAGTCTACACACTTATATACGTTTACATGACCAATCAGCGAGCAGGGTACAGGAGGGAACGAATCAGGCTGTGCACCAAACGAACAACTTCGCTAGCAACCAATGCTGTTTACTTCCTCTTTGGGCGTTCCGCTTAGTCTCACGAGGCAATCCTAACCTGGCAACTAGCCAGGCGCCATCTTTTAATGGCGGAGGCTGCCCTGGCCAGGGGCCTGCCTCCAATAGTAGCTATTACAAATAATGCTGCTATAAACATGGGTGTACAAATCCTATTTTCAATTTTTTTGGAGTATATATCTGGCATTGGAATTCCTGGATCATATGGTAATTATATTTTAATTTTTTGAGGAACTTTCATACTATGTTTTCCATAGCAACTGAACCATTTTGCATTCCCATCAATAATATACAAGGGTTCTAATTTCTCTCCACATTTTTACCACCGCTTGTTTTTTTTTTCTGTATTTTTTTTTTTATAGTAGATGTCCCAAGAGATGTGAGGTGGTATCTCATTATAATTGTGACTTGCGTTTGCCTAATGATTAATGATGTGTTTTTTAAAGCTGATTTTGGATGAGGCTTGAGGGTTAACAGGTATGATGTCTGTCAAAGACATAGCTGGTAGTGGTATTAGAATGTAAAATCATACGTAGTAAAGGAAAAGTTGGAAGTCACTACAATGATCCATTGGTCAGCTTTGGTGGATTAATATTCTGGGAATTCTCAGTTGCAGGAACAATTGCTTCTAGTTTCTGTCCTTATCAACAAAAGACTTGAAGGGACTTACTCCAATCTCTGGTGAGAATATTCAGAATGAATCAGTATTTGAGTAATGTGTATCATTATCAGTATAAAATAATAAAGAATAGACAGAAAATCAGCTTAGGGCAGTGTAAAGCTAATTTTCTGTATGGGTGTGATAAGAAGCAGAGGCAGTTCTTCCTGTGTGATATATCAAGGTGATAATGTGCCCCATTAGGACAATTTGTTTTATATTTCTTAAAATAGATATGACTGAGAAAATGACAGATGGAGGTCAAGAAAAAATTCATGAAGTCCTTCACCTTATATTCATAAATCAATGACTTGGTCCCAGAGAGGTGGCTAAAAATATATTTCTCTTTCAGATGAAGGAGATTAGGTTGTGAAAAGAAGAATGTGTTGACTGAAATGACTGAGAACATCACCTCTGTCATTCACACTGACTACATGGCATTATGCGGAACACAGGGAACATGATTTTTCTTTCTTTCTCTTGTACCTTTCCAGTAACACAGAAATCTCTCCTGTCCCCCCCATTTCCCTGTGTCCCCTTTGTTTCCCTGTCTCCCCATTTCTCCCCCTGCTTTCCCATGCTTCCCCCTCTCTCTCTCCTCTCTCTGCCTCTCTTGCACATACAGGTACAGATTTCCATTTTATAGATGAAACCGCATGAGTTTATAGTTCGAAAAACAATTGGGTTCAGCTAAATGTTTGGTCCGTGGCAGAGAAATAGTTAAGGAAGAAATCATTTCAATGAATTTGCACCAAGCATTTTCATGGGGGAAGAATTAGAAAAAAAAATACCCAGAAGAGATTATGTTGAAACAATACTAATGTCTGGAAGAAAAGAAAAAAAAAAGACTTTAGGTGTTTTTCACTCTTAGAAGGCAATACCAGCATCAACTCCCCAAAGAGATCAGTATGTGAAATGACAATCTTGGGTTGAGAATGAAATCTTATAAGTTCAATGTGAAATACTGATTTTTTATAAAAATAATTCCTTTTGAAATATCTGTAATGTTTTAAACTTCTAATCAGGTACAACCTGAACTATAATGAAGGTATTTAACATATCAGGAAACAAGAAGAAAGAGTCAAATGGCAAGGTAGTATTATGAATTTCTAGTGAGATTTGCACTCTTGCTTCTGTTTTTTATTGCATTCCATAAGCATCACAGAAAAAAAAAATCCTTTAAAGAAATACATTCTACAGCTTATCACTCATGTCGGAGAAAACTCGTTTAATGCTTTTGTTGGCCATGATACTGAAAATAAGTCTTGATTGAAGCAAGCACAGTCATATATTGAAGTACACAAATAGACGCATTTGCTTGGTTTATTCTGCAGTCTTGCTGCAAGAATGCAAATGAGCTTTTCCAAGCCCAGCTTCAAGCTGTCAAGTGACAAAGGGGGGAGGCGGAGGGGGGCAGAAAAAAAAATCAATTGAGTTAACCTAGCACAGAAGTCTACCGATTAATTATGTTTTAAAAAACTGAAAACAATGTGTTTTTTGTTGGCAACTTGAAAGATTGGTGCCTGAAATACTCCTTAATATTATGTAAACAAATGGAGCTTAATCAATTGCGGGGACAGCAGTCACCATACCTGTAAAGGGTGTAGAGTAAGGTTGTAACTTTCCTTTCAAATAAATGACTAGGGCAGAGCAGACAGGAGTTCTTTTGCAGGTGCAGACAGAATTCATATATTGCTTACAGAGTGGCGGCAGACTGGCATTGTGGCTTCAAATACCTGGTTAGGTTAGGTATCAGTTTGCTTATTCTCCCTTGGGACTCCAGAATCCTAGGGATTCGAGGGCAGTTAAAAGGCAAATTCCTCATTTTATCCCTATCATTTTGTAGTAGAGACATGACTTATGAGGCTTCTAAGGGTGTGGAATAGCCTCATTACTGTTTTTGGTTCACTTGGATGGATTAAGCCCACTTTAGTAGGATTGTTATTCTGCCATCAATTCAAGATATTCAGTATTTGTATATTACTTTGGTTTGTGACCCAACCCTGATTAAATGTTGGGAAATTTACTTGTCGACTAGCTACTTGATGTTGATTGAGAATCCAAGGATGACTAGCTCTGTGTACTAACATAAGCAGAAAGGTCAAGTTGAGCTCTGACTCTGGAACTTTGGGAAGGGCAGACTAACTTCAGGCACAGTAGCAGAGGCTGTCGTATGGAAGACAGCAGGACCCTGAAAATAACAGATGCCTTTGAGGTTTACTTAGAGCATTCAAGCATTCAAGGCTTTTTAGTATTAAAAAATACTTGACTATGAATGGAAAAGAGATCCAGAGGAAAGTGAAATGATTTGGTATAGTTTCGAATGGCAGATGTTCACCAATTGACAGCAAGAAGTTAAGGCAACTAGAAGGAGCTGGGGATAAAAGGGGACAAGTTAATTTGTTTGAAATGCAAGGAAGATAACTTTAGTCTTCACAATTTTAAATGAGATCAGGGATGTTGCAGAGATAAGATGCAGGTTTTGTGGAGAAGGACTAAAGATAACTTTCTGAGATTATTTTTACTTTTATGAAATGAAAAATTAAAAGAGAATTTGGCAATGCATTGGAAGTAGAGGATACTTTGAAGACATTTTCCTGCTTTCAGTTGGAAGTTAAATGGGTATGGTTAGATTACAGCTGAATATAGAACATGGGCTAAAATCTGCAACAGGAAATAGCAAAGAGCAGATTATTAATTAGGACTCTTGTTTTTACCCAGAGTTTTCAGTAGTTTTCTATTTATTTCATTAAAAATGTATCCATTAACTTAAACCCCCTACTGATAAAGAATAAGCAAAATTATATATTTTGTTGCATTAACTCATAATTACCTAGCATATTCATGCTGTATAATCTCAGGTTTCACCTTATTAGTGAATATGCTTTATACTTGTGCAGCCCACACAACTTCCTTTGAAAGGATTGGATGTGTTTTTCCTCCTGCATTTATTATATTGACTTTGGTTAATAGCCATATTGCATTTGTTGAATAGGGTCTTAATGCTGACACTTTTTTATTCTTTTCTGTCAGATCCATCTTCTCATCCCTATCCTGTAAGGAATAAATAGATCACAAAGAAAATTCAGTACAAAGTATGTGCCCATTAAATTTTGTTGATGGACACACAAAATGTCCGAGAAACTAAACAATATACAGATATGAAAAATCCCTGTATAATCTTATAATGCACACACACACATACACACGTATATGTATGCACACACACATATACATACATATAGACAGACATTTAGATGTGAAGGTTGACATCCTAAAAATAAATTTTCTTTCTCACAGTAAGCCAAGTTACAGTACTTTGTTAAGCAAAAGCATTAAATTATTCTCATTTTATGCATTGCCATCTGGCATACTTGTACTTTTTTCGTGAATCACAGAAAAAGCATTTCAAAATCAGACATTAAAAAGACTCATAAGTAATTATCGACATATTAAGTAGTTTCTGAAGACAGGTTTGAACACATACATTCCAACAGGATTTTCTTAGTTTGATAGCCATAAGCGTTTTCATTGAGAAAAAAATATTTTATAATATTATTGTAAAATAATTTGGCAAGCTGTTTCTGTGTGCATCTGCTTGAGTCTTCTTAAACATGCTACATTACAAAAGTAATTCTGTGATTCATGCTTATCCCCTTTTCTGTGACATTCTTCCACATTTTATTAATGGAGAAGGAATCCTCATAATGAAAAGAAGTGTCTTCATCCTGAAAACACCCAGATTGTTCTACCATATACATCTCAGGATCCTGCCCATTTGGAGGGAGAGTGGGTGGAGTTAATCTACTTTCTTTGTGGAACAGGGCTCATGCCATAGGGACTCCTCAGATGCTCACCCAATTGCTTGTGAAAGCAACATAATGATGTCACAGGAAAACTGGTTCCATTTTTTTTTTTTTTATAGTCCTGATCTTAAGAAATATGCCTTTATATTTAACCAAAACAGATGCCCCCTGCTGGCATCTCCACTTTGGAAGTTTGGGACGCCACATGGCGGCCATTTGTAATGTTGGTCACACTAGTTTATAGGTCGTTGAAAACTCTTGAGATGTGGCCTTAGGAACCAAGCACAGCAGTCCGAACATGGGGTCTAAGAACAGAGCGGTTCTCACTTTCAGTTTTCCTAATAGAAATATTATCATCATTCATAGACTGCATTCATCGTTGTCAGGCGACACTGCAAACTGTTGCCTACAACTGATCTTGAATATTTATCAAATGTTTTTTTGTCTTCTTAAGTATGTATATCTAAACATAGACATTTGTAATAAACTGTAGTAGATCCCATCCTATTGTTGTTTCTGATTTTAGACATTAGGAAATCTTTTAACAACCGTTTATTGTTTATGACCATAAAAATAAAATTCCTTTTAGGACAGAAAAAGTGAAAAAGGACAAAATAGACAAATGCTAGACAAATGTAGGACAAAATGTATATAAAAAATGCCTAGGAAACCACCACCACCACCACCATTATATGTGTAACAATTTTATATGCTGCTTTATTTTTCCCACTTAAAATTACTTTATGGCTATTTTTTTTTAGATTATTTAGTATTCTTTTGAATTTCCAGGAAGAACTAAATAATATTTGACAAAATGGGTATATTTAGTTAAATAGTAAATTGTTATTAAGGGTGTGCCTGTCAATTTTTTTCTACTGAAAATAATACTACTAAAAACATTTTTATTCTTAGAATTTTGCATACATTTCTCAGTAACTTTAGAATAAATTACTGGATATAGACTCCTTGGATTAAAATTGTGAATATTTAGAGGAAATCTTAATGCATATTGCCAAAATGAAATTCATTCTCAAGGTGAATTTTATTTTCCAATATGCAAACCCATATAATAAATATATGTGTGTATATATATATATTTATGATATATATGACATAAATTTATATATATATACACGTGTAGATAAGTTTACGTGTGTGTATATATATATATACATATAT